>NC_138966.1:29132500-29310000 GCF_055761805.1 Camellia sinensis | reverse complement strand
CCGTGACCTCATTGGAAGCAAGACATTCGCGATCCGAGCTAGAGAATCCAAGCCGAGACTGGAAGTCGCCGACCAAATCCTCGCCGTCGCCGACACTCTGATTGCCGACGAGAAGCGGATCAACAACCAGCTGAAAAAAAAAAAAAAAAAAAAAAACCTCCAAAACGACGTCATTTTGGAGGGCGACAGGGATGGCGGCTGAGGATCCGGATTCCTGGTTAGATAACTAACTGACTTAATCATTTTCATCACACAATTCAATTTCATTATCTGTTATTCATTTTCTAAAATATTTTTGTGTGTGTATATATAAGTGGGTAACACTATGCTATTTAAAAAAGTATATCATATAAATTTTATAATTAAAGAATAAAATTATATAATTTCATATTTTATGAATTATAATTAAAAGTAAAATATTATAATCAAACACAATATGAGTTATAATTAAAGAATTCATGAGTCATAACTAAAATAATATTTTAACCAAAGAAGAAAATTGATTATAATTAAAAAAAATGACATAACTAGAGATGTATATGATACACTCATTTGAAGGAATTATATATATATATATATATATATATATATATATGGAAATTTTAGTATATACACCCTTACCATATAAACCCTTAAATTATGCAATTTTTTTTCTTTCATTATAACCAATATTCTTTTTTAATTATGACCTTATTTTAGTTATGACTCATGAAATATTTAGTTATACCTTATCTGTTGTTTGGTTGCGACTTTTTATTTTTATTTTTAGTTATGATATAGAAAAGTATGAAATTACATTATTTTATTCTTTAATTATAAGATGCATACGGTATACACCCTTTAAAAAGTGTGCACCGTAATCTTTCCCATATTTTAGTTATATTTGAATTATGATGTTTGTGGTCTTTACAGAGGTGGACAAACATCTACTTTATCCATTAAAATAGAATGATTCAAACCGATTCATTACAAAATCGTTGATTTTAACAGTTCAAGCAGACAAATACGGATGTATTATTTTCAATTTGTTTAAGTTCGGATGGATAGCAAATGGAAGGTCATCAAACCCAACACGATCCGTCATCACCCCTAAAAAAGTGATGTTATACTTTTATGCTTTGTGTGTTAAAAAGAAAAAATTTCAATTCAGTTCAAATTTTAAAAAATAATTACAAATAAAGGATAAATTTTACAAATATTAATTATTAAAGTCATAATCTTTTCCATGTAAATGCAATAATTTTTTAGAAGTACCGTTGTGTGGTAATTTTCCCTTAAAAAAATTACATTTTATTAGTAATTATATTCACTTTTGTGAAATACGAAAGTTGGGTCTTATTTTTATTGTTATAAAAAATGAATATAAAAAATGAAAATAAAAAATTTTGGGTTCAAAATATTAAAAAAATCACTAAAAATAGTGTAAAAAATGCCTAAAATAGTAAAGCTCAAACTGCTAACTTGATTCGCATCCATCGACTAATCGGCACAACCTGCTCAGTTCACATCTGCTAATTAAGTAGGCGGATGTCGATTGATTTTTTTTCTTCTAATTCTCCTAGCTCAGATGGATAACAGGTGAAAAGCTATCCAACCCAATCCGATCCATGAGCACCCTTAATCTTTGATTATCATTGTGGTGTTGGTTCTAAAAATAGCCCACCTACTCGAGGCCCAAACTAACCCGACCCCCCCGGGCTAGTGCTAGGGCTAGAGCTTGGGCCACGCTTTTTCTAGCTTAGTCCCTTGACCAAATTTGAGGCCCGACTCACCCAATGCCCAATGTTATTTTTCAAGCTATTTTGGCGATTTTTTTTAAAAATAAATTTTTAAAAATGTCAAGCCCAACCCAAACTCGAAGCCCTGCTTGAGGCCCAATTACCCTTTGGTCCTGGATTTTTGAGAACTAGACTGGGTTTGGCCGGTATAATATCTTGCAAGAGCTCGAACAGGCCTAGATTGGCCCGAGCCCAAGGTTAGACGAGTCGGGCTGGGCCGGACCAATTTTACATCCCTAGTTATGACTTATTGTGATGTTAATTATTGTGATTATAATTAAAATAATTTTTAATTATACCTTATGTAGTATTTAGTTATAACTCATATATATATATATATATATATATTTTTTAAAAGTTATGACCAAAAATAATTTAGTTATGAATGTCATAGCTTGTGCACGGTATACATCTTTTTGAAAATGTGTATTCTAAAGGGTCTGGCTTTGGTCCAGTCCGCCATCGGACTGGACCGTGCTGTTGGGCCCGTGGGGGTCCACCACGAGTCCCGTTTTGAAAATTTGAATCGATAAATGTGTAGAACTCATCGAGTACTATATTTCTGTGAAAAATCACATTGATTGGATATCGATAGCTATGTGATCAAATCAATTTTGTATAAAAAAAAATGGATGGTGAATAAATTAACGGTTGATAAAAAACTGTTTTGATCACATAGCTATCAATATCCGATCAACGTGATTTTTCACAGACATATAGTACTCGACGAGTTCTACATATTGAACGGTTCAGCTTTTCAAAACGGGACCCGTGGTGAACCCCCACAAACCCAACAGCACGGTCCAATCCGATGGTAGACTGAACCAAAGCCAGACCTTATTCTAAAATGATTCACAATAAGAATATGTATTTATTATTTTAAATTAGGAAAAATTATTGCAGTTATTGAGGTAATCTTTTCATAACTATTGAATGATATAATAAATTTTTTCATTAGAGAATCACAACAATCAGTCAATAGAATGGATAAAAACTCTAGTGTTCTATTTATAGTTTGGCGGAATAAAATGGCTATTACTTAAATTATTAAAATAATAATATAAACCACTAAAATACACTTATTTATTTTTTATTTTATAAATTACAACTTTTATTACTTATAAATTATTATCCATAATATATTATATTATCTCTATTTATATAAATATTTTTTTTATTTTTTAGATTACAGAATTAACTCATCTTGCTATCAACCTGATTTGCCCCACCCCCAATATGATATGGGGTGGGGCTGGGGGTGGGGGTTAGGGTGGAAGACTACAAACACATCTCGTGGCCATTGTTATATTGGCGGACATGTGAAACTACAAACTCCTCAATGGGAGACTACAAAGGGTTGTTTTGAAAAGATAGTTAAAAATTATTTTTTATTTTTTTGATTTTTTTGTGAGAGAGGGAAGTGGGTTAAAAGTTGGGAAGTGGCTTTTAACTCACTTCTCAAAATAGCTCAAAATTAACCCGCCCACTCTCACAGCATATTTCACTATAAATTAACATAAATAAATTAAAAATAAATCAAAATTCATAAACAAAAGTAAAAAATGTCCCAATTATTTATTCTTTTGATAAATTTATCAATACCATTATCAATACTAAATAATAATTTCACAAATATAAAACACAAATAAAAAGTCTCACAATTTTCTCATTGTCAAAACAAAGGGCAAATATGTTAAAATATATATATATTACTCAAGACTTATGAGTAAATAAGTATAGTCAATAAGATATATTGGGAATTAACCGTATATTTTTTAATACAGTGTTGACAATAAAATCAATACATCAAATATTAAGATAAGATGATAGAAATAGATAATTATTGTAACATTGAGTTAAATTAGTCAAAATTTTATGATAGTCAAGTTTTTTTAGGTTGTAGTTTGGTTTTAGTTTTAAAAAATTAAAAAATTATTGATTACAATTCTATTCTTGAATTAAGATTTAAAATAATACAATTGAATAAAATCGAACAATTAGAGTATTTCCAACGGCAAATGCTAATAGCATTGCCATTATTATAATTTGACAACAAATAATAGCATTTTGTCAAATTATAGTAATGGCGCTCCAATGGTGATATGCTATTTTGGCAAATTTCAACTACCTTTCCTTTAGATTTTGTAGGTATTATTTGGATATAGATTTTTCAGTGATTTGTTTTATTGTTTATTTATTTTATTTTTTCTCTTTTATGACATTTTCCAAACTTTTTCTAAGAAAAATTAATGGTGTGTTTGGTTTGGTTTTGGGAGATAAATTTAAAAAAAAAAAAATTGGAGAAAGAGTTTAGAAAAAATAAAAATATAGCATTGAAAAACATAAATTAAAATATAATTCACCAAACTAGACAAATATAAAAAAATAAAAAAATTAAAAAAAATATATATATATATATATATATAATTCACCCTACCAAAAAACATACCACTACAAAAAATAAAATAAAAAATTATTAACTACATTAAAAAAAAAAAACAACGCTTGTATTTTTTCATAATAATATTGAAAAATTAAAATTATACTAAAAAATAGTCAACATTACATTGCAAAAATAAAATTACATTGGAATATAAAAAATACTCAAAATTACATGGACCACTACATTACATTGCAAAATAAAGTTTACATTTAAAAAGAAATACTAAGTGGGTGTTTGGAAAGTTGCTATTTTAGTAGGCTAAATTTTTGTGTTTGGAAAGATGATTGAATTTTTTTGTAATTGGATATGATGCTTGTGAGAGAAAAAGTGAAATAATTATGAGTTTGATGTGATATTTTGTCTTATTAGCAATTTTAACCTATTTTGTCTTTTTGTGAATTTTAGCCTAAATTGGGCTAAAATTCCACTTCTCAAACACCCCCTAAATTACATTGAAAAATAAATGACATTGCAAAATGAAAAAGTACATTCTCCAATAATTATTCATCAGGAGGCAGGGAAAAATAGTAATTTGGGTTGCTCTCATGTGCGGACCACTTTGCAAAAATCTCATTTTCGCACATTATGTAATAAGCTTTCGTCTGAGGGTTATATGAGAAATGTCCGTAATTATTATCGAATGGTCTTTCTTTTTTATCTTAATTTCTTTCATCTCCTGCAATGCTTGAGCACTTTTTTCTTCTCTTTCAGTTTTTCTCATTTCCTTCTCAGTAAAGTGTTAGTTAAATGTCCTTAACATATTGTTAAATTTGTGGACTTCAGCTTCAACGACTTGACTTTTCTGAAATAATTCGTTTGCATATTTGCTACCTATAGGCCTTTTACCCCTTGCAGAGACACTACCATCACCAATTGCATTGTTACCAACACTTGGGCTGTTACCAACACTTTGATTGTTATCGTCTTCAAGAGAAATGCAGTTATCCATAAGGATTTGCAGGCTGAAACAGGAGAAAATAGTATATGTGTCCTTGACTTCACTGTATTCGTAGGAGTTACATCGTGCCGCCTGATATTGTTTTGCAAGACTGGCCAACAATGTTTGAAAGCAAAATATTTGTTTTTATCTTGATGGTATAAAAGGTTTGCTCAACACATCTGTATCAATAAAATATTAAATTAATTAATTAGCTAATTTTTATATGAGACAAAATAAAAAAACTAACATAATAAATAAAGATGAAATCTTACTATATCAACTTGAGACATTCTACTTGGGTGTAGATTTTCGACTTGCGCTAAACACCTACGAAATTTGTTATAACATTTCATGATTACACCTCATCGAGACGAGATAGACACTTGTGTTCTTGATTGATCATTTTGAATCGAGCAATAATTTTTAAAAATTCTTCCCAAAAAATGAGCACGAGATTGCGAATTGCCAACAATTGGGTCTTCAGTAATGTGACACCAATCTCTACAAATTGCCACATCTTTATTAATGCTGAATGTTTTTCTTCTCTTTGTTTTTGACGAACCTTCCATAGTAATTGCATGAAAAATAAAAATGAAAAATGTAATTTAGGATGTTTTGCTGTGAACTCAAATTGAATCCAGGTGTTTGTATTTATACTACTACAAGGATATGACCTTTGTTTTTAGCCGTTGATGTCTTCTTTGTTTGGAAAAAGAGCCTTTTTTCCTCCCAGACTAAAATAGAGTTGTGCTCATGTTTAGCATTCCAAAATAGGTTGCTCACTGTTGGATCTTTGCATAATCCAACGGTTGAGATCAACACTCTAGAATCATAATCCCAACTCTCTCTTTCTCATATCCATCGGAATTCAGTTGCCTCTCTCTGTTTCTTTCTCTCTTCATCCCTTAAACCATCTCCCTTAAACCTTTCTCTCACTATTTCCTACCCTCATTACCGATCACAGATCACTGATCGTCTCGCCTCTCTCTCTCTCTCTCTCTCTCTCTCTCTCTCTCGAGAGAGAGAGAGAGAGAGAGAGAGAGAGAGAGAAATCGATGAGCCTCAGTGAAGATCAGTCAATCATAACAGTCTCATCCACTTCTTTTCAGATTTTAGATCACGAACTTTAGCTTCATTTTCTCTATCGAACAAAAAATTCGAAACCCTCTATGAGAAACTGAAACCCTAAACCTTTATCTTTGATTTGTCTATGAGAAACCCTAAACATTTATCTTCAATTTGTCTATGAGAAAACGAAACCCGTGAAATCACTTGAAGAAGAATATGAAAACGAAGAAAATGAAACCCTTGAAACCAAAACTCATTCAAATCGACTTTATGAAGAAGATGAAAACGAAGAAGATGGCGCCAAAGCTTCAAAGTGCCTCAATCATCTGAAATCTATCAAGTCTCTTTAAATCTAGGTATTTATTGTTTAAAATATACTTCAGATTTATTGATTATTGCTTGAGATTTGTTAAGGTTACCTGAAATTTGTTTGAGATTGCTTCAAATTTATTTGAAATTGCTTGAATTTTGTTGTTGTTTTAGTCAAATTCTGTTTTTAAAAAAAAAAATGTTGATTTTTTTTTTCAAATGTCAATTGCCAAAACTGTTTAAACAAATTGGTGAGTTTTGTTTTTAAAAAAAATTCGTGAATTTCACAAAATGAAAAATTGACCCCCTCCCCCCTTTTTTTGTGAGTTTTTTCTGAAAAGAATGAGAAAGGGAGGGAGGGAAGGAGGGAAAGAAGGAAATCAGTTGGTTTTTGGTGAGCTGACAGATTTGGTATTTGCCAAAGCTTGTTTGGCACAAGTTTTGATATTTGCCAATTTTGACAGTTGCTATATCTCACCATTGGAGAACCCCTTTTTACTTGGAAGAGGGGTCGCTGCTGTGGTTAAGGCACAACAGTGACTGTTGTATCTTAATATGAGATGTATTATAAATATATTTTTATGATCTAAACCGTTCATTTTATAGGGTTTGTTGAATACTTCATTCCTACCAAAAATCATATTAATCGGATATCAATAAATATATGATCAAATAGTATATTATTTATGCTATTTCTGAAAAGAAAAACTTATTATTTATTTTTTTGATTATCGATCATATAATTATTGATATCCGATTAATATGATTTTTGGTAGACATGAAGTACTCAACAAATCCTACAAAATGAACGATTCGGATCATACAAATATGTTTATAATACATCTCAAATTGAAGTACAACATATTAATCGGATATCAATAACTATATGATCGATAATCAAAAAAATAAATAATAAGTTTTTCTTTTCAGAAATAGCATAAAAAATATACTATTTGATCATATATTTATTGATATCCGATTAATATGATTTTTGGTAGGAATGAAGTACTCAACAAACCCTATAAAATGAACGGTTTAGATCATAAAAATATATTTATAATACATCTCATATTAAGATACAACAGTCACTGCTGTGCCTTAACCACAGCAGTGACCCCTCTTCTTTTTTACTCAAAGTTGCTATATTATAGCTTTGACAATTCCAATACCAAACCATTAGAGATGCTCTTATATGTCTTTACACCTCAATCTTATTGCAACAGTGATGTTCATCTTACTCACAAAGTACTTTCTATTTATACAAAATTGTGTATATTTTTCTCACTATTAATTAATATGGTTTTTAATCTTCTTATATTTTTTCAAAATTGTATTTTTATAATAATTATTAGAATAAATTATAAATACATTCCCTAAAGTTTGTCAAAATTATGAATTCTCCCCTCACGTTTTGAAAATTACAAATATTCTTTTGTCAGAATTTTTTCTACAACTGACCTAACACAAAAATAATAATAAAATTACATAAATATCCTCTAATATGAAAATGAAATTACCATACTACCCTCATTTTCATCCACCCACCACAAAATCCCTCTCTTTGCACTACTACAATATTCTCTAACCATATTTGACAACAAACCAAATTCTTATAGACAATAATGATACTGGTACTGATCGAGAGTATGAGAGGATGATGCGAAGGTTGGGTAAAGTAGTATTACTTTACCCAATTTTCTAAGCTGGATGATCAATTATTTAAGAAAATTCAACAACACATAAGAACATAATTTTTTTCCCCTTAGTTTAAATCTTCTAAAATTTTGAAGGCTATTTCATCACTAAAATATCCACCAATATAATGCTTCTTTAGGTTAGTATTATTTTGCTTGGAATCTTTAAAAATTTAAAAATTCAACAAATTTTCATTTTGATCTTTGTTTTTTTGCAACAATTTGTTTTTAGGATTCTCTTGTTGAATTTTTTTATAAAAAAATAATAAAATCTTCACTGAATTTGCTATCATTGGACAATGGAAAACAATAAAGTTTTCAATTGAGAAGTAACAATTACAAAATTGAAGATCAATTAAAGAAAATTTTCTATCTTTGAAGTTGTCCACAACAACCTACAAATCCACACTAACAATATTTAAACCTTTAGAATCACACAAAAATTGAACAATCTTTGATTTAGGAAAACACTACATGCAAATCCACACTAATATTCAAACGATCCAAAGTCACACCAAAATTGAACAATCTTATTTTATTTTATTATTATAATAAATTATTCTTATCATTATTGTTGTTATTATTATTGACATTGTGATAGTTTTAAGATTTAAGGGTTGTTAGTTTGATATGTTCTATAATTTGTAAATCAATGAATTTTTATGACCAAAATTTTTAGAATAAATTCATCCTACATTATTATAATTTAAAGCCACTTGTTTGTAAATCAATGAATTTTAATGACCAAAATTTTTGGGATGAATTCAAGCTCGTTGTTTGATAGCGTTTGTTTTTGTCCAACATTATTTGTGTACCTTTTTTTTTTTTTTTTTGTCTATGGGTTTATATATGAAAACTAATTTCTCATATTTGAATGGCTTTATTATGGGTAGGTCTCCCTTTTGGGACTTATTATCTGTGGGGACATATTTTTAGGTAGTCCACGTGGCCGAGGTTGTTAGCCGAGGTGTCACGTGGACGGACTATGGTGCCGAGATATGGTGCAATAATACCGAAATTCGAGATATTTGGATAGATGATTAGAGTCCTAGATGACATCAAGCTACCTATTTGGATAAAGATGAGACTCTTGAGGGAGTTCATCTTAATCTGAATAGTGTGAGTTGTGATAAATATTATTCTTGTAAAGGATAGAGTCCCATGAAGTAAGATTTCTAGGGACAGTTGGACACTGATCATTATAAAAATACGGCACCATCGTGGGTCTAAGGTATGCTTTATTTGAGATGCTTTTATGCTTTCATTGTTGAAGTTTAAGTACTTATATTGATATCTGTGAGAGATTAGATTACTGACTTGATCGTCAGAGTGCTCCCGGGTGGACGAACCACTGCAGTATTCTCATATTCTTGTTGGCAGGTGTTCGGGCTTAAACTATTTTGTCGGTGCTCTCCAGCTAAGTTCCTCGTTTGGTTGTGTGGTCGGAAATCAACACCCAGAAATTGGCATCATCTGCGGGAACTTAGTTAGAACAAATGGCCATTATCGTGCAAGATCAACATGTCGGCAATGACTAGTTTAGCAAAGATAGAGAATGTGTCAACATTAACGGAATGAAGACCCTTTCAGAAGGGATGTAAAGACAAGGGGCATGAGCGCTCCCAAGGAGATGACTTTCAAGTATAGAAGGATTAGTCTAAGTGAGCAGATCTCGGATTCCACATCCCGGATCTCAAATCCCAGAAGACAAGATCTCAGTCTAGATGAGTAGGTCCGAGAAGACAAGAGCTCAGCCTAAGTGAGTAGATCTCGGATCCCAAATCCTAGAAGACAAGATCTCGGCCTAGATGAGTAGGTCTGAGAAGACCAGAGCTTAGCCTAAGTGAGCAAATCCCGGATTCCAGATCCCGGATCCTAGATCTTAGAAGACAATATCTCAGCCTAGATGATTAGGTCCGAGAAGACAAGAGCTCAGCGTAAAGTGAGCAAATCCCAGATTCCAGATCTCGAATCCTGGATCCCAGATCCTAGAAGACAAGATCTCGGCCTAGATGAGTAGGTCCGAGAAGACAAAACCTCAGCCTGTGTGAACAGATCCCAGATCTTAAAAGATAAGATCTCAGCCTAGATGATTAGGTCCGAGAAAACAAGAGCTCAAGCTAAATGAGCAGATCCCAGATCCCAGAAGACAAAAAATAAGCACACAAGATCAGACTAAAGTCGGCGAGGTTCTGCCTGTCGGCAGAAGGCCATCTATACAGAAGGACTTTTACTGAACCTCTATTACGATATGTACATCCTTTCCAAGTTGAAGACTTTTTACACGAGATCCATGTAGGGGATAGATCCCTTGCCCACATAGCTATATCATAGGGATTCTGGGAAACTGTAGACTCGACTTTCTTCGTGCGCCCTCTTTCGGAGAGGCACCAATTGGTCTCCTACAGTTCAGACTCCTGTCACGGTTCTGAATCTAATCTCACAAAGTGCAATATAAGACTGATAAACACCAAAGAGTCCAATCCGGCAAATCATTTTGGAAAATCAGATTTTGAATCAAATAATGCCAAAACTGAACTACTTTGCCAAATTACAGAGTCGCCACCTAAATATTTTATTTTTGAGAAATTTAGGAAACCTTGACTCGTGCCAAAGGCCACGTGTCTGTCATCACCAAAGTTGCCTCGGCTCGGGAACTTGGGTACGAGAGGGAAAGGTCCTGAAATGAGCACCCCCGCTCGCCGGATCGAAGATCGGCGTCTACTAAACATGATATGTTGTTTTATAAACCTCATGTGTTCTTATCCAGTTATTAATCTAACTTTACTATGTGATACGCACAACATACAAGTATAAACTAAGTCGCAAGACTTGGAACAAAACAACTCATATTTGTTTTCGAAAATGGTTTGAAATTGCCACTCGCAAGTGGGCTAAAGCGCGGATTTGCCACCCTCAAGTGGGCTTAGAAAACATGATTTTGCCACTTCGCAAAATGGGCTTAAAACACACATTTATCGAATTGTTCCAATTCAAGCAACCAAGCCTTCATCCAAAGGCACTCATGCAGTTAAGCAAATAAGCACATAGCCTCATAGCAAACATGCTATCATGGCAACACTCACACTCATGCAAGTATGCTAAAGCGTAACACTTACAATGTACTCCAAGCCAAAACAAAAGCTAGTTAGAAATATGCATGATTTCCTAACTATACAAGATGCCTAATGCAACACATGCAATAATGCAACTAAATAGGCTCAGCTATCTAAGATGGCATATGAATACAACAATTTTGATACATGTATTCAAAGAGGTATTGAAATACAATGCAGTTTGTATGATGCGCCGAGTCTCGATGCATGCAAGACAAATGAATGATGCAAACATGCAAGTATAAGGTATGCTAATTGAAACATGACCCTAAACTAACAATCGAAAGCGGTTAAATAAAAGGGAGAAAGAAGTGGAGTTGGAAGACATGCGCACACACACGCACACTTATTACAACATTGCGCCCTCTCGAAAGAGGGTCCGAATGAATAAGCTAAGCTACTCTAAGCTAAGCTAATCAAACTAATCTAATTAAACTAATTAGACTAATTATTACAACACAAGAAATAGCTAAACTAAGCTACTTAATTATTACAACATTTAACTAATTAGCAAACTAATTAATTAAATTACAAAACCAATGCTAACTAACAAGTAATGCATTAAATAACACTACTTCAGCTCTATTTCAGAAAGTTGAACATGCATGCATTCGGTTTCTCGCCTCGAAAACCCCACCGGTTTGCTCTTGAGTGGCTCTGTTTGTAGGGTCACTCCAAGAACTTTCTGCTCCACTTTACCAAAATAATTATGAGGAATGCACCAGTGACCTGCCGGCCATGGGAGCTTGCTGCCGGCCACCTGCCGGCCAAGGATGGAGCACTGCCAGCCATTGGTGAAGCACTGCCGGCCACTGGTGTGCTGACTTGCCATTCTACAACAGAGCTCAAACAAAGAAAAATGGAAGGTCTCCCAAGGGTATGTTTGTACTGTGTCATCTCCTTATCATCTCAAAACATCAAAGGAGTTGCACTATTGGATCCAAAACCATCAATCAAGCATTTTGAATGCATGATAGCCAAAGATCTAATTTGTACATATTCAATAAATGCACAAAACAAGACTCTAGGACCACTACCTTATCATGGATGATCAAAGGCAATGGAGACAAAGGAAGATTAGCTCATTTTCATCACTTTGAGTATGAAATGGACCAATCTTCCTTGTGTTCAATATAACGTTCGATTGCACACAATGCAATGCAAACAACATGCTTATCTTTGGCCATGTTTTACTTGATTGATTTTGTTTACACATTTTAAGTTACCAAACCATTCTTTAGTCAATGTGTCCAAGATGATTGTCCTCTAATGAGAGAGGGGCCAACCAAAAGATGGCTTAAGACATGAGAGAGATCATGCCTTTGGCTAAAAGGAACCCTTATAAGAGGGTTAAAGCCATTGAGCACAAGCCTCAATCTCAAGCTTAAACACAACTTTAAGACTAACCAACCCTCAAAACAAATGAAAAAATGAAGAAATAAGAGAGGTTACAGAATTTTTAGTGCTGAAATGGCATGCTAAAGACACTAGATCATGCAAGCAAAGCATGCAAGACATGTTCAAAAGCCATAATCATCAAGACTAGTGAAGAACACTACACTACAGGCATGCAATATCAAGTACAAATGACCAAACCAACTCTGAACAGAGCTCAAACATGCCAAAACAAAGGCTAAAACATGCTGAAATGGTAGCCTAAAAGGCAAGAAAAACATGCTCATGGGGTGTAAGGTTGGGATTTGAGGCTCCTCTTGCCGAAGAAATCAAACCTCTGCACTGCACAACTTTCATCACCAAGTAAACAATAATAGCGCCCAAGTCTTAAGGGTAGCCAAAAATGGGGTGTCTACCTGACCCTACATACAAAAGGATGTCTAAGCCTATGTAAAAAAGCATGAAAATATTGTTGGAATCCATGATTGTGCGATAAGACCGAAATGTCTTATGGTGATGTTCTCATGGTAAACATGACGAGTAACTTAGACTTATCATATGGTAGAGTTTAATTATACTTGCATATGATAGAGTTGAACTAAGTTGGCGATGTTTCTGAATAAAACATGTCGAATAACTTAGACTTACTATATGGCAGAGTCGAATTATACTTGCATATGATAGAGTTGAACTAAGTTGGCGATGTTTCTAAATAAAACATGATGAATAATTTAGACTTATTATATGGCAGAGTTGAATTATACTTGCATATAATAGAGTTGAATTAAGTTGGCGATGTTTCTGAATGAAACATGATGAATAACTTAGACTCATTATATGATAGAGTTGAATTACACTTGCATATGATAGAGTTGAACTAAGTTGGCGATGTTTCTGAATGAAACATGACGAATAACTTAGACTTAGTATATGGCAGAGTTGAATTACACTTGCATATGATAGAGTTGAACTATGTTGGCGATGTTTCTGAATGAAGCATGACAAATAACTTAGACTTATTATATGGCAGAGTTGAATTATACTTGCATATAATAGAATTGAACTATGTGGGCGATGTTTCTGAATGAAACATGACGAATAACTTAGACTTCTTATATGGCAGAGTTGAATTATACTTTCATATAATAGAGTTGAACTAAGTTGGCGATGTTTCTGAATGAAACATGACGAATAACTTAGACTTATTATATGGCAAAGTTGAATTATACTTGCATCTAATAGAGTTGAACTATATTAGTGATGTTTCTGAATGAAACATGATGAATAAATTAGACTTCTTATATGGCAGAGTCGAATTATATTTGCATATAATAGAGTTGAACTAAGTTGACGATGTTTCTGAATGAAACATGACGAATAACTTAGACTCATTTTATGGCAGAGTTGAATTATACTTGCATATAATGGAGTTGAACTAAGTTGAATTAACCTGGACTTGCCATATCAGCAGAGTCAAACTCAAAATGGAACTAAGTTCATTAACAGAGAAACCAAAGTTAAAACACATCGGGAAGCCTTTGCTTGAATCTGACTTCGGCAAAAGACCATAGTCACATGCTTAATGTGAACTTAAGTGGAACTTAGGTTTACATTAGGGGGCAGGGATCTGGAGTGATGAACAAACTTAAGAGTTTGACACTTGTAGCAATTTTCAGAAATGGGCTTAACACTTGTTGAAATTTCGGAGAAATTTACAAGTTGGAGTTAGTTGATGCAATGATGAATAAAGTATCCAAGGTACATGTTACCCGAGGTAACCAACCAGGTTGTCAAAACTTGGAAAGGGTGAAGTCTTAATAGAAGATAGCTTATGGAAGTAAAAAAACAATAACACTTGTAAAAATATTTTTACTTTTAAAGTGTTGTTAGCCGAGGTATGAAAATGGTTAGCCGAGGCAAACAGTCAAGGTTTATCCGAGGTATTGTATCCCGAAGTTATTATATAGTTAAGGTACACTTTGAAGAAATGTAAAAATATTCTAAGTTTGGAAGCATGAAAAGCATGAAAGAAAGCGGCAAACACGCATAGAAGAAATGAAGGCATACATTCAACATTTAGAAGAAAATATAAGACTTGTATTCAGAAAAGAAACTTGTTCAGATACAAAAAGGCACTTCGGCTTGGCATAAGAGATTACTTGTTCATCTACAAAGACAAAAAAGGCACATCGGCCACATATAAAGCTAACAATTTTCAAACAAAAGATTACAATTGTCCAAAAGTGAGAAGGAAAAGTACACAAAGGAGGAAAAACCAAAGTTCATGCATTTTCCACAGTCTGCCCTGCCTTGGCAATTAGCGTTGTGTCCGCCTCGGCAGACAGCTGGGCAGATTTTTCAGCTTGGACCTCGGCGTCGATCTCACTAAGTGTGTTATCTAAGCTCTTGTTGGCAGTCTCGACCTCAGCCTCAGAAATGGTCTTTTAAACCTCATTCTCCTCATCCTGATTCAAGTCAAGGACTTGCTCATTCAGAGTTAGGGACTTGGCCCCAGCAGCAGCTTCAGATTCTTTCTCGACAACCTAAACCTCGGCCTCTTCCTTGTCTCTAGCCTCCTCATCGTCAACCTCTTCTACTTCCTCGGCCTCACCCTCAAATTGATTGGGAGAGAGAGGGAAAGGGACATTGAGCTAACCCATATCACGGAGGGGTGAGTCCTCGGGGACAGACATCTTTTTGAGGGCTGTCATCCAGTCAAGATAGTAGCCTTTGTTGCAGGCCATGTTGACTTGTTTTTTCGACCTTAGCAATGGCCTCGGCTTTGGCAGCAGTAACTTGGTCCACTTGCTTCATGTGCTTTTCTTTCGAGATATTAAGTTGCTGGAGGCATGAGCATGTTGGATTGACTATAAGGAGATGGAGTGGATTACACAGTTATGACATCAAGGATGTCAACAAGAAGGTCTTCTACGACAAGAGTTTGGCGAGACATGTCGTCATTGGTTACAGTGATGGTTACTCACAAATAAGGCGATTGGAAAATTATCAAGGTCTAAGGCTAGGAGCTTAGGACCTCGGTGTTTCTTGTTCCTGGTTCTAGCTACAAGATTGTCGCTATGTCGGTGTTTTCACTGCCATTGAGATGGTGGGTTGATGTGTGGAGTAGTTGATAAATTGCATGGCTGTTAGTCTGGTTCAGCTGGTAGAGTTTGAACCTTGGGCACAAAAAAGAGTCTTTATAGTAATGAATGCTTCAAGAACAGCAATGATGGTTTGTAGAGGCCAAAAGAAAAAGAGTCTAGGGACACAAATAGAGACGAAATAGGAAGATGAAATGGTTTTGCTGAAATTAGAAAAATATAGCAAAAAGTTATGATTTCGAGTCCTGACGTGCCCGTGCTGACGTCAGACGGCGGGGGCAGAACTGATACGACGTGATAGGGACGTGATTGGTATGCTCCAATCTCATGATGATCTTGATTGAGAAGTGCGATCTTAGTTGAGATATTAATCTCAGTAGAGATGCTGATCTCGGTTGAAATGACAATCTCGGCTGAGATAGCGATCTCGGTTGAGATGGTGATCTTGGTTAACACGATGATTTTAGTTGAGGTGTTGATCTTGGTTAAGATGTTGAATTTGAATGGGGGCAGAACTTGTTTATTCTTGGTTTCTGATGAGTTGATACTAGGATCTTGATGTTCTTGAACTAGCAAGTCATGATCTCAACTAGTAGTGCGATCTCTGTCGAGATGTTGGACCTAGATAAAATGGAACATGATGGTTCGTGGTTATTGGTTCTTGATTCTTGATTCTTGACGAGTGAACATTTGAGTCCTTGTTTCTTCATGCCAACGAGTCATGATCTCGATCGGGAAAGTACATGTATAGGTTCTATCGCCTCAGTTTGCCGAGGTAATAGAACCTAAGGGCAGTTGTGGAGACATATTTTTAGGTAGTCCATGTGACTAAGGTTGTTAGCCGAGGTGCCATATAGACGGACCATGGTGCCGAGATATGGTGCGATAATACTGGAATTCGACATATTTGGATAGAGGATTAGAGTCCGAGATGACATCAAGCTACCTATTTGGATAAAGATGGGACTCTTGAGGGAGTTCATCTTAATCTGAATAGTGTGAGTTGTGATAAATGTTATCCTTGTAAAGGATAGAGTCCCATAAAGTAAGACTTCTAGGGAAAATTGGACACTGATCATTATAAAAATAAGGCACCCTCGTGGGTCTAAGGTATGCTTTATTTGAGATGCTTTTATGCTTTCATTGTTGAAGTTTAAGTACTTATATTGATATCTGTGAGAGATAAGATTACTGACTTGATCGTCGGAGTGCCCCCGAGTGGACGAACCACCGCAGTATTCTCATATTCTTATTGGCAGGTGTTCAGGCTTAATCTATTCTGCCAGTGCTCTCCAGCTGAGTTCCTCGTTTGGTTGTGTGGTCAAAAATGAATACGCACATTATCCATTAGATCCTGACTTAGAATCTTATCCATACATAAGTCTTGGCCCATTTGTTGTTTTTCTTTTTTTACCCTTGAGTGTTTTGTGTTTCCCTAAGTCATCTTTTGTTCTCTCTCTCTTCCTCTACCATTTGTGTCTACTCTCTCTCTCTCTACCATTTCTCTAAACAGTTTCATACCATCGCCACCACCATCGTTGAAACCACCACCGTCGCCATGGTCGCTTTCAACGCTGGTCACTTTAACCACTCTCGTCCTCCGCCAACTTCAACGTTGCTCACCTCAACCACCGCCATCCTCTGTCACCTTCAATGACGCTCGGCTCAACCATTCTCATCGTCATCCTCTTCCTTCAGTGTCGTTGTCTTCTTCCCTTGTCGTCATCATCATTCTCCTCACACCAGCCCTTCTCCCTCATCGTCATCGTCACTCTCCTTACACTAGCCCTCCTCCCTTGTTGCCACCGTCGCTATCATCATTCTTCTCTTTCGTCATCGGTGTATTATATTCAACACCGTTACCATCATCCTCCTCTATCACAGATCTATTATTTTCTACGTTGAACTTCACCGAAATCTTGAGATCTAGCCATTTCCAACGCCGATCTTCTCTTTTGACATGCCGATCTAGTATCATAACCCTCATCAACGTTGAGTTTCTCTGTGAACTAGATCTACTATGTATAAAAATTGAATGAACCAACCTGAATGAAGTCATCAGTGATAAATTTAATACTCTGATCAGTGATAAATTTATCGTTATTACGAATGTGAATTTTTTTAATATATATAAATTTTTGTAGCCATAATCTGGTGTTTGATTACTGTGCTTCATGAAAGAATGTTGTGATGTACCTCTCTCTCTCTCTCTCTCTCTAATCAAATTTGCCATTTGTAATTTTTTTAACAAATTTACCAATGATAAATTTATCACTAGAAAGAGGGCACAGAGAAAATGAAAAAGGTATGATTATGTTGATCTACGACACAGAGGAAAAATATTTTCTAGTAAGGCCTTTCATTTTCTTCTTCATCATTTTCATTTTTCTCATTTTTCTTCTTCTTTTCCTTCTTCTATTCTTTTGTCACCATCAAATCTAAGGAAGTAGTGACCGTAGTAATGTAGGCTAAACAAATATTGCCAAAAAATAGTGACAGTGAAAGTCGTGGTGGTGAAGATGACTTTTTTTTTTACAAAAAAATGATTGGAGAACCGTGAGAAAATGTTACCGGAAAACTATTGCCGGTCTCTAGCGATCGAAGATCGAAAATGACAATTGGAGATATTTTTCGACGGTTGAAGGCGGGAACCAGATGTGATAATTGGGCAGTGGAAGAGTTATGATATTATTAATAGTACGGATGAAGAATGTGAGGAGAAAGTACTTTGGGAATATTGATTGTAATGCCCCCAAATCAACAACAACAGATAATCCCATGAAACACACTGGTTATGCAGAAACTAATAAGATTTCATTATTTCATTGATTCACTTGATAACATTACAAAGGTATCACATGCATTATATATTCATAAACCCTAGATTCTGAATCTATAGTATGTGACACATGGCAATTTATAGAAAATGAAAGGAAATTTGGATAAGTTCATGCCTTAATAGCTACATATTTCCAAGATGATACTTGATTACAAGAAAAATAGGTCAAGCCCAAAACCAATAAAAAGCTCGAGGCTTGTGCCTTCATCTCCAAGATCCTCCAAAGCTAAGTCTTTGGTGGAGGCATACCATTAGCACTTAAAAGTTAGTTTCTACATAAGGTGAGCTAAAACCCAGTAGAGAATGCCTTAGCACACTATATGATGCTTAACAAAGTCATATGGTGAATGTATATGCATGTCATTTACCAAAATATTACACTTTTCTCTTTCAAGACAATACAATGCCATTATTATAACAATTCTTAAAACAATATTTTTTAAATCAGAAAACAGGGCAGTGGATATACAACACTGGGAATCACTTGGTACGTGTTTGTCAGTAGGCTATATAAGCACCACCAAAGTCATTTTACCACTACTAACTGGAAGGATCGACAGCTAACCGCGCAGGTTTCTGGACTTTCACCAAGGACACACAGGCCAACATAGACAATATCGCAACCACACCCCCTAACCAGATTCCCCAAGGTATTTACCCATTTTTCTCAAAACAATACATTTTCAAAATATAAATATGAAACAATGTTCAATACAAGATGTATGAACAAAAGATAAATCTCAAAACAATATGTATAATTTCATAATCTCAATATATGAGTGATAATATATATTCAACTCTACTCTCATCACCAACAAATATATTCATTTTATCATTTCAAAAACTCAACATCTTCTCATTTATTCTTGGTTCAAAAACCAATGATTTCCAACAAAAACATCTATTCCTTTCAAAAACACATTTAAATGAGAGATTTTCAAGATTTCAACCCAACTTATCAATATAACCATCTCCACAACATTTCTCATGAACCCATTTGAAAACCCCTCTTTTATACTCCCAAAACCAAACCCAAATCAAACCCTAAATCAAACCGACAACTCCTAAATCATTACGCTTTTCAAGGAACACATAACGAGGCTAAGAATCATACAAAGAGGTTAAAGAAATCCCTACTTCAAGATTAGAAGGAAAAAAGAACAAGACCCAAAGTTTGATGGAGCCAAAAACTAGAACTTTTCTGACTTGAATGTTCACCTCTACAAGCTCTACACTTTTTCCTAAAGCAATATGGTGGCGAGACCAACAGATTTGGGTATATAGGGGTGTTTAGACAAAAAATAGAGAGAGAGAGGTGAAGAAAGTTGGTAAAGTTACTTTTTAGAGAGAGAAATATTAAAGAGTGAAGGAAAATATATTTTTCCTGTTCTAATATACATACAGACCGCTCAAGCAACAAAAACACTGCTCGAGCGTTAGACACAAAGAATCGCTCGAGCAAGTAGGTCATGGCTTGAGCGTACAATGACTCCCTCCCAGTAGTTTAGACCTGCAAAGAAACCGCTCAAGTGAAATAAAGACCGCTCGAGCGCCAAACACAGAATATCACTCGAGTGACCAATCTATGGCTCGAGCTAAGAACACCACACTTCTAGAAGTTCAGACTGCAAACATAGATACTAAGAGGAACTAAAGACTGTTCGAGCAAAGGAAAGACTGCTTGAGCTAACCCAAAAAGAACCATGAAAAATCCTTTTTGAAAAACTAACTCTCAACCTGTTTCAAACAATCTCACAACCATAATGACAGCTCTCCAAACAACAATATAAGAAAGAATGGGCATAGACAACCATAATGAGCACCAGATTCCAAATCAAAAAGTATAAAAAAGTCAGGTCTTAACCCGAGCCGCTATATTGATAGACGAAAAATGAGTAGGACTTATAGGTAAATAATTTTACTTAATAGCACTGGCCAGTAAGTGCCCCTATTTGAATTAGGTTCCTTAAGGCCCATGTTGGCCCATGTGCTGGACTATGCTTAGGATATGTTCTAGCCCATATTTTACAACGTGTACCTTGTGCATATATTCGTGCATGCCTTTACATGCATTGCTCATGTTATCAAAAAACAAATCTATTTTGGATTGCGTAATCAACAATCAAGATTTAAGTTGATTAACTAGTGGGTTTAATGGGTGCCTTTTCGAATGGGTGAGTCTTTTCATATGAGTTGTGTGTTTCTGAAATGATACTTATGTTTCTATATAAACACTACATATTCAATCAATCAATTTCGTAAAACGTTTCTCTCTCTCTCAATCTCTCTCACTCACACACACACACACACACATAGAATAATTTATGTAAAATAAAAGATTTCAAGAAAGTTTTTCAACTTTGCTAGTTACAGTTCTTTGTCAAAGAGACTTTGTTGTATCCTGGGACAACTTTGCCTACAACCTAACAACAAACTCTATGGATTGAGGGTAAATTATATTTGGTTCAATCTTTTAATTACAAATATGATTTATGTAGCTGAAAGAGTTTCACTTATATGAGATATAAATCACAAGTATTGTAATTCAATTAGAGTTAGACAATAGAGAGACCTTAGAAGTTCCAAGCTAAACCTAACTACAACAAAAAAAGGTCTTTGGTGAGGAAAACGCATGATGAAATTTTTTTTTTTTTTTTTTTTGTCTCCAAATATACATGTTTTAGAGATAAAAGTAAGATTTCGTCTGCAATTGTAGTATTTTTAGAGAGAAAAACCAAATTTCGTCACCAAATGCTTAAAATCAATAAAACAATAAACAATAGGTGACAAAAATTTTATTCATCTCTATATTTTTTTTTTCGTCGCAAAAAAAATTCCAACCCTTGGAAAATTTCGTAGAATATTTGGGCGCCATTTTAGAGACAAAAATTTTCGTCACCATTGTACAAATTTTTTCACGAGGAAATAATTTCATCTCCTATAGTTTTATTATGCAAAATGACGTCGTTTCATGCTATAAATGAGAAGCCCGCTTTGTTTGCCCAAATCAGTTCCTATTTTGCAAAGCCCTCTTTGGGTTAGACATGAGTACCTGTTTAAATGGATTTTTCTACCACCATTGCCACCACTCGAACAACACCACCAAGAACATCGCTCGAGCGCACAATGAAACACTCCCAGAAGATTTGTAAACTGCAGAAGACTGCTCGAGCATAAGAAATACTGCTCAAGCGAAGATCACCCTACTCTCAGAAATTTTATAGACCTGCAAAAATACTGGGAGATCTCAAAGATCGCTTGAGCGATCAAAACACTGCTCGAGCGAACAAGTAGAAAACTGGACAACAACTCTTTTAAAAAACTAACTCCCAACTTGTTTCAAACGCAATAATAACTCCCAAACAACCAAACTCAACTAGCAATAAGAATAAGAGGTCATAAACAACAGTTAAAGATATGAAATTTTGGATCTAAGAACATAAAAAGGGTCGGGTCTAAACCAGAACTGTTACAACTTTGATTGTTACCTGAACGTAGTCTACGTAGGGCTCTAGCGTTGGTAAGCTTCTAGTTTATAGAGGTGGCTAACCTCAACCTTTCCTTTCTTAAATCAAGCTCAATATAGATTTGTTTCATTTTCTACCTCAAACGTAACTTCAGAAGTTGTTTATTTGATTATGTAGGAGACCTAAGGTCAATAATTTGACATACAGTAATAACACACTCTTTGTCGGAACTGAAAAACCTTTTTTATTTATTGAACAAAAATTTACAAAGAAATGGATGCATGTAGACTGTTAGATTGCTAGAGTACTATTTGCTCTAAGAAGGCTTGAGAACCAGAATTTCTTCTTAGTTTCAAGTATACTCTAACACTACAAAAAATTTGCTTTTTTGCGATGGCAAAATATCATCGCAAATACCCACAACGCCGTCTCAAAAGCTTTTTTGCGACGGCAACTGGCTTTTAGCGACGACAAGTCGGGGGTCGCAACAAAGGGGGTTGCAAAATGGTTTTAGCGACGCCGCCGCCTTTTTTTTTGCGACGACAAAAATGTCTTTTTGCGACAGCAAAATGGTGTCGGCATTAATGCATGGAAATCTAAGATTTTTTGAGACGGCACTATGTTGCCGTCGCTAAAAGGGTTATTTGCGACGGAAAAAATACCGTCGCTAAAGGCTTATTTGAGACAGCACAAGTTGCCGTCACTAAAATATTATTTGCGACAGCAAATAATATCGTCGCTAAAGGACTTTTGTTTCAACTAATGCCCACATCTTTTGCGACAGCATTACTGCCATCGTAAAAAACCCTGGTTCTAATTGTTTTTTGAGACGGTGTGTGTGGTGCCGTCTCAAAAAAAAAAAAAACTGCAATAAAATTATTAAAAATATAAATGTTACCTGTATTAAATGAAAAATAACTAAAAAAGAAACCTATAATTACATAATAATATAAAAAGTCCAGTATATAAATAAAAATTCATCCATAATTAAAATATTCTTCCATTCATAACAACACATCAGCAAAATTATCCCACTACATATTGTTGCATAATACATACATAATGTTGTTCACAAATCTAAATAATGTAAATCAAAAACAAAAGTTTTCGTTATGATTCTTCCATGGGTTACAAAAACAAAAGTTAGTCGTAATCTTCACACGCCTGCATTCCACAAGAAGCAAACTGCTACTCAGGAAATATCTAAAAATAAAAAATAAAAATAATTAATGACAATATAATTATGTGTTAATATTTTAATTACAAAAAAAATAAAAAATTAACTACTATATAATTACAAAGATAGTTAAGTAAATAATTTGGGCTAGACAGAAATCCGACCCTAACTCCCAAACCGGGAACCCGATTCGGGACGTCTTCTCCCACAAGTCTCTCGTGCCTAGGCGGTCGTGTGTGCCAAGTTTCGTGCTAAACCAATGTCGTTTGGTGATTTTGGAGCATCAACACCTCGAATTCAAGTTTCTTAAGGAACTAGTTTGCCTAGACCGAAATCCGGCTCTAACTCCCAAACCGGGAACCCGATTGGAGTCCCATCTTCTTACACAAGTCTCTCGTGCCTAGGCGGTCGTGTGTGCCAAGTTTCGTGCTAAACCGACACCGTTTGGTGATTTTTGGGGCGTCAACACCTCGAATTCAAGTTTCTTAAGGAACTAATTTGCCTAGAGTGATATCCGACTCTAACTCCCAAACCGGGAACCTGATACGAGCTTCGTCTTCTCCCACAAGTCTCTCGTGCCTAGGCGGTCGTGTGTGCCAAGTTTGGTGCTAAACTGACGTCGTTTGGTGATTTTGGGGCGTCAACACCTCGAAATCAAGTTTCTTAAGGAACTAGTTTGCCTAGACCGAAATCCGGCTCTAACTCCCAAACCGGGAACCCGATTCGAGCCCCGTCTTCTCCCACAAGTCTCTCGTGCCTAGGCGGTTGTGTGTGCCAAGTTTCGTTCTAAACCGACGCCATTTGGTATTTTAGGGCGTCAACACCTCGAATTCAAGTTTCTTAAGGAACTAGTTTGCCTAGACCGAAATCTGACTCTAACTCCCAAACCGGGAACCCGATTTGAGTCCTGTTTTCTCCCACAAGTCTCTCGTGCCTAGACGGTCGTGAGTGCCAAGTTTTGTGCTAAACCGATACCGTTTGGTGATTTTGGGGCGTCAACACCTCGAATTCAAGTTTCTTAAGGAACTAGTTTGCCTAGACCGAAATCCGGCTCTAACTCCCAAACCGGGAACCCGATTCGAGCCCCGTCTTCTCCCACAAGTCTCTCGTGCCTAGGCGGTCGTGTGTGCCAAGTTTCATGCTAAACTGACGCCGTTTGGTGATTTTGGGGCGTCAACACCTCGAATTCAAGTTTCTTAAGGAACTAGTTTGCCTAGACCGAAATTCGACTCTAACTCCCAAACCGGGAACCCGATTCGAGCCCCGTCTTTTCCACAAGTCTCTTGTGCCTAGGCGGTTGTGTGTGCCAAGTTTCGTGCTAAACCGACGTCGTTTGGTGATTTTGGGGCGTCAACACCTTGAATTCAAGTTTCTTAAGGAACTAGTTTGCCTAGACCAAAATCCGGCTCTAACTCCCAAACCGGGAACCCGATTCGAGCCCCGTCTTTTCCACAAGTCTCTCGTGCCTAGGCGGTCATGTGTGCCAAGTTTCGTGCTAAATTGACGTCGTTTGGTGATTTTGGGGCGTCAACATCTCAAATTCAAGTTTCTTAAGGAACTATTTTGTCTAAAGTGAAATCCGGCTCTAACTCCCAATCCGGGAACCCGATTTGAGTCCCGTCTTCTCCCACAAGTCTCTTAGCTTAGAATGCAAAGAATGCAAAGATACATTTTAGCTTAGAATGCAAAGATACATTTTATACCTGATCTTCTGGTGGTGGTGTATATGGATTCTCGTCTTCTGTAGATTCCCTAAATGCCCGATGGCCACTCGATGCATCAGGAGCCTATAATAGTCAATACATAATGTGTTAATCATATTCGAATTTTATACATAATGTTGTGTGAAAATTTAACTATCAAACAATTTAATTTATATCGAACCTGTCTATTAGGATCCACACTCGCCCCCTGTGACACAAAGGCCATCATCTCAGCTCTCATCTGCTGTAAATGTGTAGAGAACTTTGCTTGCATCTCCTCCCTCAGCTCATCCCTTAGCTCCGAACGAACCTGCTGGGTGATCTGAATAATAGTCGATAGCTGGGGTGTTGACTGTGATGGCCCAACATCATCTTTATACACCACTCTCCGAGGCACAGTTCTCCCGTATGTGCGACAATATCCATGCCCGTCATGACCTATCAACTCATGGAAAATGGAATTCCTAGCCTCCAAAGTTCGACAATCCATAGGTAGCATAGAGAGTTGACGATTAAACTCATCCTGTATTGAATAAGACATATATGCCAAATTAAGATGGTTGACACACAAAAAATAAAAAATAAACTTTAAATACAATCAAAGGTGTTTGGAAACTACCAAGGTCCGGATAACCTCTAGGTCATTTGCTCTACGTGTCATAAGCCAAACATTCATCTTATCAGTAAACTCCCCCTTATTGGTCATCTACATTTTTTTAGAAATATGAAAATTAGAATCCAAATAATTTGCAAATATACAATGTTTATTTATATACAAAAATAAAACAATAAAATATAAACCACATGTCGTATCTGAGCAAAAGTAGTACGCCCTGTGGTATGAGCTATGCCGTGAGCTCGCCGATTATTAGTATTCCTAGTTGCAATTTTCTATAACAGGTTCAACAAATGTAAGTATATAAATATGATTTGTATGTTTACATATCATAATATAACTTATTTGTACACCTCAGCATCGGAAGTACACCAATACTCCACAAGTTCTTCCCACTGGCTTAGTACAATGTGCAAAGGAACATCATCCTTCAGATTAGGATCAGAACTTCTAGGTTTGAAATACTTAGCATTAATCTTATTCTTGTGATCCTTCCATATGCTGTTGCAATTTTTCATGCAGATTGGCTTGTACTCCTCTGGACATATACTCAAATTGTCCTATAAAACACAATTTCAAAGTTTAAATAATAATAACACAATTTTGAAATTTTAATTTTTGAACAAAAATATACTTTTACATTCACATCCTTCCAGATAGCATATCATCAAGCACAGTGTTCCAGTCAAGAAAAGTAAGAGGAACAATGTTACAATTCCGCACAATAATGCCAAGTTGAGTAGTTAACTTAGACACGTTATCCCCTATTAGACAGTAATTTTCATCAAATTGTATGTCCAACTTTGTACCAGTACCCCACTCCCTAATGCCCTGGCACATCCTCTACCACGCTTACTCGAGGTTGATGAAGAACTATCATGACCTGCGAGATACAATAAGAATTAACAATATACAATGATAATAAACAAATGCAAATTTAAATAATGTCAATACAAATCGAATTCTTATACCTGAGGTGGGCTGTGAAGAAGTCGAAGGGTCTGAAAAATACAATGAGAATAAACAAGTTATATGTAATAAGAATAAATAAATATATATATTTAAATAATTTTCATACAAATCAAAGCAAATTTATATACCTGCGGATGACTCATAAGCCGATGACTCTAGTTGGGATGATAGGTGCTATGGTGCCCCTGATGGTGGACACACCGATGGTAGACGTGGAGGCTAAGTAGATGATAGCTGCTGTGGTGCCACTGATGGTGGTCGATGCGGTGGCATTAATGGCCCCTCTGATGGTGCTCACTGTGATGCCTCCTCTAATGGTGATGCCACTGATAGTGGACGCACCAATAGTAGGCGTGGAGGCTAAGTAGATGATAGCTGCTGTGGTGCCACTGATGGTGGTCGATGCAGTGGCACTAATGGCGCTCACTGTGATGCCTCCTCTAATGGTGGTGCCACTAATAATGGTCACTGCGGTGGCTGGTCAGATAGTGGTAGCACTAATGGCCCCTCTGATGGTGGTCGATGTGATGCCTCCTCTGATGGTGGTGCCGCTGATGTCCTCTTACGTACCACATCGGACATCATGCGTAGGGGACAAGCAGGCTTCCTCTTCCTTGCCATAGTAATCTGTAAGTGCCGTGACATTAATTGACATTAGAAACGTAGATAATGGTTTTGAATCAACTATAATATGACATTAATTGAACTAATACAATTACAAAGACAAAGTAAGTTAAGAAACTGAACATTAACTACAACCTTGACCTTAATTCAATTACTGATGTTTATTAAATATCAGTCTATTTCCAAATCAAGTGTTTCTCCTTTTGCGGCTTCCCTCACCCAACCAACTTCTTCATCACGGAGCATTATGTTTTCTTCTAATTGTTGGCTCATATATGGCTCGATTTCTGGATCAGTCGAATTCATATCAAACAAACCTCTTTGAGACATCTTCACCACTACTTGCCAGTCTGGTTCTAACGGGTCTGCAACATATCAAACTTGCTCTACTTGGGATGCCAAGATGAAAGGTTCATTGGTAATTTGATCATCTCGTTACAACAAATGATTGAAGTTGACCAACGTGAAATTGAAGACATCTTATATCTTCCCGTAAATGTTGTCAATCCAATCACACTTAAACAACACATGTTTCTTCTCATTGGAATATCGAATCTCAACAATATCTGTCAATTGTCCATAATAGTACACAGACCCCACATGAGAATTCTTGTCTTTCCGACTAGCATAACTTATGGCATTTGCCTTCAAAGCTACACCACAATTTTGTGTGGCTCAACGGTCATCCATGGCCTTTACTCGATACTGAAACCCATTCATTATATACCCATTGAACCTCCTTGCCATGTTATGAGGACCATTTGCCAATACAATAATCTCTTCAAAAAATGTGACATCACTAGTCCTTCGCAAAGTTTGAACTTATTTAAAAAGAAAAAATTTGTAAAATTTAAAATGTAGTTCGACCTAGGTAAATAGAATCTGTAGATTTAACTACATACATGTTCCTTGAACCAAATGTGAAAAGTTTCAAAATGTTCGCGCCAAAGCTAATGATCGTCAACACGAGGCATTTTGACCTTAAGTACTTCAAGGTGTTTGCTGTGTAGATTGAAATTTGATCCAAAAAAAAAAATTGGTTCAAAATTCAATGAAACATAATAAAATATTGAATGAGTGACATAACTTACTTTATGAATGGTTGAACCGCGCTTGTATTGAATAAAACATACCGATGAGTTTGTACCCAAGAAATATTATCAAGATAAAAGCTTGTGCTTTCACCAACAACACAACCCAGATTATCATCACCACTGTAGTTCCTCACGGGTCGATTAGATTTGGTTTCCACATCATTGAGATATTGTGCACAAAAATTCATGCATTCTTCCATAAGATATCCATTAGCAATTGAACCTTCTGGATGAGCTCTATTACGAACATATTGCTTCAAAGTAAGAAGATACCTCTCAATTAGATACATCCATCGAAACTGAATCGCTCCACCCAATAATGCTTCGTCAGCTAGATGTATAGGCAAGTGCTCCATTATATCAAAAAAAGTAGGAGGAAATATTTTCTCTAGATGACAAAGTGTTACAGTGATACGATCTTGAATATATTGCAAATCCATCGCACAATTTGCTTTGGAACACAATTGTCTAAAGAAATTGCTCAATTCAATCAAAGGTTCAATTACATTCTTCGGTAACGATCTTCTAATAGCCAATGGAATTAGTTATTGCATCAGAATATGACTATTGTGGCTCTTAAGAACCCCAATACTTCTATCATGTAAGCGCACGCGACGCGATATATTGGATGAATACCCGTCGGGAACTCTAACTTCCTTCAATACTTTCAAGAACAA
The DNA here is from genome assembly GCF_055761805.1 of Camellia sinensis. Classification (NCBI taxonomy): domain Eukaryota; kingdom Viridiplantae; phylum Streptophyta; class Magnoliopsida; order Ericales; family Theaceae; genus Camellia; species Camellia sinensis. Next base: position 29,280,987 of record NC_138966.1, on the reverse strand, counting down.
ATCTTTCTCATCCATGGTCATCGTGAATTGAGCCGGTGGTACATAAGCTTTATTCGACCCTCTTAACTACAAATGTAGGGGTTTCCTAATATTCATTTATTGTAAATCACGCCGAGCATGAACACCATCCTTCAATTTTCCTACAACCCCTAATATTGTCCACAACACTTTGTCACAAACATTCTTCTCTATATGCATCACATCGAGGTTGTGTCTTATTGGATTGTGCTTCCAATATGACAGTTCATAAAAGATACTCTTTTTCTTCCAGCTATGGGTGTGATGTCCTGCTTTCTTCTTCTCTACTTGTCTCATATGCCTCTCCTTAAGGTCATCCCTCTTGTATTAGGTTAAAATACCCTAAGATTCTAATTATAGCAGCATCTCAGTTCCAGACAACAATTTTGGTTTGAATCTGACTTCCCGACTACCATCAAATGATACTTTATCCTTTCGAAATTTATGGCCACTAGGTAAAAATCTGCGATGACCCAAGTATGATTGTTTCCTACTATGCTTCAACCAACACGATGTAGTTTCCTTATTGCAACAAGGACATGCATATATTCGCCTTTACTGCTCCATCCTGACAAGTTTGCATATGTAGGAAAATCACTAATTGTCCACAGTAAAGCTACATGCATTTGGAACATTTGATTTGTTGATACATCAAATGTGGTGACACTATCATTCCGTAGTTCTTTCAACTCCTCAATCAACGGTTGCATATACACATCAATCTTGTCACCAGGTCCTTTCAAGCCATCAATAAGCACAGATAAAATTAGAAATGGTTGCTTCATGCACATCCATGGCGGCAAGTTGTATGGAATGAGCACAACCGGCCAAGTGCTATGAACTATGTTAATCGTCCTGAATGGGTTAAAACCATCAGATGCTAAGCCAAGCCTTACACTTCGGTAATCATTACTAAAGTCAATATTTCGACGGTCAAAATCTTTCCATGCAAGGGAGTCAGCAGGATGCCTAAAGACACCGTCACCAATTCGTTCCTCTGCATGCTATCTCATTAACTTCGCCGCCTTGGATGACATAAACAACCTCTACAACCTTGGCTGTAAAGGAAAATACCTCATCTATTTTGTAGTTATTCGTTTGCCACCATCACCATTTGATTTCCATCTACAACTGTTGCATATGACACATTTATCAAGATTGGCGTCCTTGTTTCGAAACAACATGCAACTGTTGGGACATGCATCTCACGTCTCATACGTGAAGCCCAAATTTGTTTTGACCTTTTGAGCTTTATAATATGAGTCTAAGAGTTTCACACCCAATGGGAACGCCTCATTCAATAACTCAAGCAACATGTCAACAGACTTGTCTGTCCACTGATTAAGCACCTTCAAATGTAGAAGTCGAACAATGAATGACAAAGATGTGAACTTCTGACAACCCGGATACAATTCACTTTGTGTATCTTGAAGAAGTTTGCAATACTTTGTAGTATCTACATTTGGACCGAGCTGGGGTTCAGATGCATGGGGATCAGGCCCTTGTGGTTCATTACCCTCAACACTTGTACCGACATGTGGATTTCCCATAGCCCCTTGTATAATTCCAACCATATCATCCCCAATGTCTAAATTAGCCAATGTTTCATTCTCTCGATTACCATGCAGAGATACATAAGATTCCCCATGATTAATCCAATGTTTGTACTTTTTAAAAAAACCATTCAAAATCAGATGCTCCCGTACACCCTCTCGTGCAAGATGGTATCGATTCTCACACTTCCTACACGGACAACTGATCATCGAACCTTCAAACATATTAGTGTAGGCAAACACAAGGAATTCATCAACCCCATTAATGTATTCCCTCGACACCCTATTTGGAAAATCAATCCAACTCTTATCCATCATCTGTACTTCCCTCAAATATCGCTTCTGCACATATCCACAAAAATAGCTTATCAAAGGATCTAAAATGAATTGATTTGAGATGGAATATGAAGATCATATTCATTCAGACTCCTTAAATTTAAAAAACTTTTCAGTAAGACACTTAGTTCTAAAAAATCTGACAAGTTTTGACATGAATAAGACACTTAGTTCTAAAAAATACGGCACTTAGTTCAAAACATAGTGCAAGCACCATGTTATTCTATCATATTAGAGCCTTATAGGCAAGCACTTGGTCCTCTAATAGAAATTGCTACTATTTTTAATTATTAAACTTTGGTCCTTGTTGTCTTCACAAGGAGAATGCATATATGACCAAAAAGACCACTACTTTGACTTTAAGTGCTCTCCCTTTTTCAAAGCTTACTAAAAACTACATACATACATGGGTGATCCTATTGTTTGTATTTGTGTGTACTTGTATGTATATATACCTATTATGAAAATAAAAAATTAAAAACACATGCAACACTAAATAATTTAAGACTTAGGTCGAAATTAAGGATATGTGCTCACTTGACATGGACAAGCTACATTATGCCCAAGACACAAGTATTTAAACTTGATATTAGTGTATAAAAAAGCCTTCAAAAGCTATTTTAGAAGGTGGTTCCTGAAATTTAATATTACTCTACTTAGACTTCACACACTAACTATAATTTTGCAAGATTTGTACAAACAGAAAGGGTGTCTTTCAAGTTCGCTGCTATAATTTTACAAGTTTAAAAATTGTTATGTATCTTTCAAGTTAGTCGCTATACGAAATGTAAGAAGCAAAAGATGGATAGCAAGGGTGTCTTCCATGGTGATATTATCTATCAACAACTAATATATGGCCTCAATGGTATGATAGTCTGTTTGAAACACTTACTAGCAGAACGGATGGTTACACTTCTGAAGGTAGTGATTGGAGTAGCTATATGGATACTGGCATAACAACAATTCAACACTTCCAACTTGGAATGTAGTTGAGGCATTTATATGTCAGTGGTGTTCCAAAGTCTCATAAGTGATTAAACCTAAACTCCAATTGAGTCTTAAATTCACCTTATGTTCTAAGCCTTCATTTTTTTCAACAACCAAATGATATATTAAGATCTTGTATCCAAGAGTCACTATTTACTCTAAACATGTAACCGAAGAACATTCAAATTCAACAGGCTTTCACAAAATTGCTCAACTAAGCATTGGTACATCCATAAATTTTCCTTGAGGAGAAACATTTCACCAAAAGTAAGCACTCCCCTGCGCTAATGGAAGCACCAGCAAGCACAAGCACAATTTCTTGTACCAAGTTTTGATCAGATTGATTCCAAGTGGTCATTTATAAAGAAACAACTAAATGCACAGAAGATTTTATCCTCATTAGAATGTGGAACTTAACTATAAAATATCGTCACTTGTGTTGTCTCGTATTTTTCCAATTACATTGAGAAGATTGACTAGGTTGTAGTCTTGTAGAAATCTAACTTTTTAGTGTAGTCATGCATCGGTTGCATACAGACAAAAAAAAAATGGAGCAATGGAATAGGAAAGAACATGAGAACCATACCTCTTCTGGAGTTAATGGACACTTTCCAATAGCTCTTCTTTCACTATAAACAAGTTCCTTCTGTACAAAATTTTCCTTCCGATATTTCTTCAATATGCTTTGTTCTTTAGGGTTAAATATATCAATGCACCTGTAAAAAAATTTAGAAAACTTGATTTGATTAGTAGCTAAAAAAATTCTAAAGGGGAATCACCAAGCATTACTAACAAATACTTGGCAGACAGGTGAATCTACAAGAATGCACAAATACTATAGTCTAGATTTTCTGAAGATGCACTAATATAACAGAATACTAATATAGCAGCTAATTTTCAGAATTCAAGAATGAGAGTGTGAACCCTGCTATATTTCTATTAATTTAACAGTTCACGAATTTGCAAAAATGTTAACTGAGTGATAAGTTAACTTATTCTTTAAAATATGTTAACTGAGTGAGTGAGAAAATATGCAAGTTATGCTGGCTCCGAGTGCATCTTCTAAGGAGACATATATAATACATATATATATATATATAGAGAGAGAGAGAGAGCATACGTTGAGTGAGTGAGAGAGGAGCGCTTGAGATTGACTGAGCTCGCGCGAGAGAGAGATGGAGACGCAGCACCACCACTAGCCGTAATATGTCGTCGTCGCGCCACCGCTAGCTGTCGTTGAGAGCGATTGAGCCTGCTCACCGTTCGTTGCTCGTTGAGTGAGAAATCACCGTTCGCCATCGCTTGTTTGGGGATTTTGGGGAAAAAATATATGTTTCAAACATTTAGGGATTTTCGATCAAAACGATCGAGCGCCAAACAATGGGAGAAGCGGGATTTGATTTTTTTATTACTTTTTGCGACGATACATTTGAACCGTCACAAATGATAAATAAAAATAGTTAAAACGATGCCGTTTTACTAATGGTTTTTTTGTGACGAACATTTGCCATTGCAAATTGTCCACTCCCATCTCAAAACATTTATTTTTGCGACGGTACACAATGGCATCGCGAATACGTCCGCATTTGTCACACTTTTCGCGTATCTTTATTACCGACAGTAAAACTGCCGTCGCAAAAGCTATTTATTGCGACAGTTTAAACTGCTGTCGCAAAATATCATTTTTTGCAACGGGAAAAGCGCTGTCGCAAAAAGTTTCATCTTTTTTTGGCCCTTTTCTTGTAGTGTAAGTAATCTGTGCCCCCTCTTCCTTTCCCTCAAGGCCTTTATATAGGCACCTTGTGGACTTCAAGTCTAGACTTCAACCTAATCTATAAACATATAATATTTTATTGTTGCTAGAAAACAAACAAAAGACAAGTAAACAGGTGGTGTGATACACATTATTTATGAACAAGAGACAACTGGTGATGTAATCACATGAAGATGTAGTCTTCAGCCCTTGGTTTTCTTAATCCATTGCATTCTCTAGATTTTATACCCCTGCATCACCCATGACATCACTAAGATCATAACTCTCATCATATTCTTCAAACATTACATCCCATCCTTCTAGATCTTGCTCCATCAGATATTTTTCAAAAATTTATATCCTCTTTCAAATAAATATGTTCCATAATCTACCTGTTTCAAATAATCATATACTAATTCATAAAGCAATACTAGAACAATTTTTATTTTTTTTGCCAAGGATAGTGTTACTGCAAAGATGGTCCTTTCATAATGAACTAATATAAACCCAACCCTTGCTAATTTTGTATTTTCGTGAGATATTATGAAAAACCCTCTTGCCCTTGCTTCCATTGGATCTATTATAAAAGGTGCTTCCCAATCTTTGAACCAATCATATTTGTAGGGGATCACGTCATTTTTGTCTTTATCTTTTATCAAATAATGAGCTGCATTTAGATATTCATTATGTACCTCTGTTTGGGTAGTTATAAATATGATGGGTGCCATGTTTAGATATTCTTTAGACTTCATAAATTCTCTTGAACATGAATTGTTAGAATTTTGTGAGTTGAGAGAACATGGTACTCTATGGGTGAGGTGGAACGTTGAATGTATTGATTATTTCCAATTTCGACATTTGAACCAGAGGATCTTTTGGGCTAATGACCTTGTCTAGATCGAATGAAACCTTTAACATTCTATAACTGTACAAGGTTGCCCATCTGTTAAAGTAACACAACTAAGTTCCTAGATAAGTGGCACTTTCTTCATACCATTTTAGATATAACTTAACAAAAGTGCATTTTCTTATTTTATTTTGGATGTCATAGGGGAGTGGAAGAAACAAATATAATACTTCTATTCATAAAAAGGTTTTGGCAACTAAATGGGTTGTCCTAATGAGCTCGTTCACAGAACGACTCTTCCCTGTTGCCTGCATTTTTTTGATAATTTCAGTGCTATATTGTGTTACCAAGTCCAGCACTTCTTGAGTTTCTACCAGGAGTGTTTCCTTCTCTGGCGGTGTGACTCTTGTGGATGTGGATGCCATCTGTAAGTTCTCGAGTTAGAGTGTCTACTAAACAATTTTTATTACCATTAATATGTTCTATATCAAAGGTAAATTGTTTTAACCAAAGTTGTCATCGTAAAAGCCTCCCTTTGTGCCTGAATGTTAGATAAATACTTATTTACGAAGCCTAGTAGGTATTTGCAATCAGTTCTTGTTAAAAATGGTTTTGGTGCCAAAAATATTAAAAACTTTTCTATTCCTTTTATTATGGCTAATAATTCTCTTTCCGTGGTGGGATAATTACATTCAACTTGATTAAAACTTCCTCTACAATACCTGGATAGCTGATTATTTTCCTTTATTTTTACTATTGTGCTCCAATGATTGTTACTTACATCAATTTCTAGCACCACCTCATCATTTTCATTAGGAAGAGTTAGGGTAGGCATATCTTTACATTTTTCTTTTAAGAATTTTACTAAAGTGGAGTTAGCTGAGTAACAAGTCCAACTCTTATTCTTTTTTAGCTTCTTATGTAAAGGTTTTCTTATTTTGGCTAAGTATTTTATAAAATCCGAGGCATAAGTTAAACATCCTAAAAATCTTTCTAATTGTTTTATATCCATGATGTTATCAGGAAATTTATTATTTTTTTCGAGAACATGACTTTGCATTTTTATTAATCTTTCCTTGACTTCAAGTCCTAAGAATTTTATTTCCTTTTGTACATACACACATTTCTTTTCACCTAACACTATTCCATGCTCTTCACATTTTTCTGTTATTATTTTGATGTCTATTCTATGTTGTTCTATGGATCTAGAAATATATATATATATATATATATATCATCAATATATACAAGACAAATATTATTTAGTTCCTTAAAGATGTTATCCATTCTTCTTTGAAATATTTGAGGTGAATTAAAGGCTGTTAGTGGTATACTTTCTTTATCCATTTTGATTTTCTAGTATTCACTTTTACAATTTATTTTGGAGAACTAGGAGGCACCATGTATTCTATTAAAAAGGACTTGCTTTTTTGGAATAAAATAACCATCTCTTTTGGTATTATCATTTAATTTCTTGAAGTTAGTACCATTCTAGCTTTTCCTCTTTTAATCTCGACATGATTTCTAACCATAATGGCTGGACTACTATGTGAACTATTGCTATCTTTTATTAGACTTTTTCGTTTGAGATCTTCTATCTCTTTTCTGAATCCTTCTATATCATTATAAGTATATACAATTTGTTTTACTCTAATTATTTTATTAGGGTCCATTAGGTTTAATTTACCTATACTTTTATCTTTGTACCAAAATTTTAAGGGATCGTCGCTATATGGATTTTTATATCTTTCATGTTGTTCTTTTTGAATTTATTCCTAAATACTAATTTCTTTAATACTTAGTGCAGCTTCATATCCAGTTGGAGAGGTTACCTCATCACCACGCTTGTTGTGGACGAAATCAATGTTATAATGTGTAACATCAGTTTTTAGCTTTAAGACTTCAACTAGTTTATTATTATTTGTAAATATAATAGAGTGCAATCTTTGAGTACAATGGCTATATAATCTTTAAAAATTATTTCCTATGATTACATCATATGATGGTTGATCAGTTGCCCAAGGTTTAGGAATAATAAAGGTGATGGAATTAATTTCTATAACTAAGTTTTCTATGGTGTCAATTTGTGTCATTGTGCTGTTATTAGCTATTCGAACTATTAGTAGTGGATTTTGCTTTTTCTACATATATTCGGGAAAGAGTTTCATTTTTCCAAAATACACCAAGCATCTACTATCAACAAGCACATAGTTCATCCATAGTATTTTCTTATATAGACTCATGAAAAGTAAAGAAAATGGTTAATGGAAAAGATTTTTATAATTAATTAAGTGAGAATGAGGGTATTTTTTTAAAACCTCATGCTTGGGTTATTAGCTTTCACCTAATTAATCTTTGAAATATCAGGGCGTTACACTGCAAAACTTCTGGAACGGGGTCATTGTGCGCTTGAGCGGTGTTTTGGTCGCTCAAGCAGTCTATGCATATATCAGATCGAGGAAATGAGATTTTTAGTCACTTTTCATTTCCTCTCTTTCTCTCTCTAAAACCTCTCAAAACCTAATTACTTCCCATTCTCTCTCTAGTTCTTGCTTAAAATTCTCTCATACACCCTAATCCATTGATTTCACCACCATTGTGCTTTGGAGTAAAACATAGAGCTCGTCAAGTAGGTCAATCTAATCGGAAAGGATTTCATTTTTGGCTCTGCCAAACTTCAACACTTGCTTTTTTCTTCTTCTAATATTGAGGTAGGGATTTTTTTCAACCTTCTAGTATGATTCTTAACTTAGTTATGTGTTCCTTGTCAAGTATTGAGATTTGGGAGATGGGAATTTTGATTTAGGGTTTGGATTTTGAAATGTAAAAGAGGGAAAGGTTGTGGGGGTGTGTTTATTGTTGAGATATATTGAAATGTTGGAAATCCCTTATTTAAACGTATCTCTGAAAGTAAAGGAGGTGTGATTTGAAAATCATTAATATTTGATTTATAAAAGAAAAATGAATGATTTTGGATTTTTGAACATATTGTAAAGCCTCGAAATAATTAACATTAATCCATTTCAATATAGTGGCACAATTGGTCAACAATCTCATAACCTCTACTCATTATATCTTTGATCATTACAAAATATAACATATGCAATATATATTCACCAATCCTAGATTCTGAATCTATAGCATATGGCATGGATACATATAAAAAGAGAAATAAAACTAAGTAATGAAATGTCTTAATGGCTACAACTTTCTAAGATGATGCTTGATAACAACAAAATGAGTTTAAACTCAATACAAGTAAAGCCCTGGGCTTAAACAAAAATAATTACATCAAGAAATTCAAAAATGAAGCCTTAAGCTCCAAGTCCTCCCAAGCTACATCCTTGGTGGAGACATATCATCAGCACCTGAAAGTTGTTTTCTACATAGGGTGAGCCACAGTCCAGTAGAAATACTCTAACACAGTATATGAATCTTAGCAAAATTGTAAGGTGAATGCACATACATGCCATTTGTCAAATATTCCTCGTTTTCTATCTTAAAACAATGCAATGTCAGATTATAAATCAATTCATGAAAATAATCTTTTATATCAGAAAACAGGGCAGTAGATACAACACACTGAGAATCTCTAGGTACGTGTCTGCCAATCGGCATACAATCACTACCAAAGCCATTTTACCGATACTAACTGGGAGGATCGACACCTAACCATGCGGGTTTCTAGACTTTCACCAAGGACACACAGACCAACAATATAAAACCACAACCACAAACCCTAACCAGATTCACCACAGTATTTATCCCTTTTTTTTTCTCAAAATCAACACATTTACAATGTTTAATATGAAATGATGCTCAATGCACAATGTATGAAAAATTAGTTTTAATTCAACCTAATCCTCATGCAATGTCTACAACAATCAAAACTATCCTCCACCAATAGCCCAAAATAGATATTTCTATATAAAGATAGTTTCCAATCATAAAATACAATTCCATCATTTCACAATGGGAGTGATATTATATATCCAACTCCACCATCACCATCAACATAATCATCGTTCCAATCTTACAAAAAAACCCACAACATTTCTATTTCTTTACACAATTCCAAATATCTGAAATTTAGGGCAAAACCCCCTTTATTTTACAAAATCAATTTCAAGAAGAAATATTCACAAATTTAACATATTTCAACCATAACTCATTCCTACAACCATTTTCAATAATCCATTTGGAAAACCCTTCTTTTGATTTCAAATCTAAACCCTAGGTTTTCCCAAGATCCCCAAATCATTAACCCTTTTCAAAGAGCAAATAGCTAAGCTAAAAATCATATAAAAGAGTCAAAGAAATCCCTACTTCAAAGAAGAATACAAGAAGAAATGATGGGTAGAACTTGATGGAGCCGAAAACACCAACTTCTCTGATTAGAACGAAGCCCTTGACGTGCTCAATCTTTTACTCCAAAGGATTAGGGTGGGGAAACCCACGGATTGAGAGTATTTGGAGCTAGAGTTCAAAAACTAGAGAGAGAGTGAAGATATAGGGTTTTGAAATGTTTAGAGAGAGAGAGAGGTAAAAAAGTGACTGAAAATGACTTCCTCTCGGACTAATATACGCACAGACCACTCGAACGCAAGAATGGTCGCTCGAGCGAAAGACACAAAAAGTGACACCGCTTGAGCGACCAAAACCACCGCTTGAGCACACAATGACTTCCTCCCAGTAGTTCAGACCTACAAAAGATCGCTCGAGCACAAAAAAGACCACTCGAGCGGAGATATCAAACTCTCAGTAGTTTTACAAATTGTAAAAAACCATTCGAGTGCAAGAATGATCGCTCGAGCGAATAAGCCAAAATGTGGGTAACAACTCCTTGAAAAACCAACCTCCCAATCTGTTTCAAACATAACTAAAACTCCTAATAACCAAACTCAACAAGCATTAAGATGGAAAAGAGATGAACAACAGTTACGTACAGGGATTCTCGAATTTAAAATCAAGTAATTAAGTCGAGTCTAAACCAGAATCGTTATACAGATGAAATGAATATACCTGTCGATGATGAGGGTGGATTTGGATATACATTATCACTCCCATTTTAAAATTATGAGATTATACTTGTTGTGGAAATTATCTGTTGAGTAGAGATATCTGTTTTGGACTATCGGTGGAGGATAGTTTTGATTGTTGTAGAAATTACATGAGGATTAGGTTAATTGAAACGAATTACTCACACATTTTGCATTGAGCATTGAGCATTGCTTCATATTTAAACATTAAAAATGTATTGTTTTGAGAAAAAAATGTGTATACCTTGGTGAATCTAGTTAGGGGGTGTGGTTGTGGTTTATATTGTTGGCCTGTGTATCTTTGGTGAAATTTCAAAAACCCGCGCAGTTAGGTGCCGATCCTTCCGGTTAGTATCGATAAAATGGCTTTGGTAGTGTTTATATGGCAGACATGTACCTAGAGATTCTCAGTGTTTTGTATCTACTGCCCTATTTTCTAACTTGAAAAGTTTTGTTTATTGAATTAATACACATGTAACTGAGACATGGCATTGTTTTGAAAGAGAGAGCATAATGTTTTGGACAATGACATGTATTGTATTCACCATATTACTTTGTTAAGCTTCATACGTTGTGTTGAGTATCTGTACTGGGCTTTAGCTCACCCTACGTGGAAAAATACTTTTAGGTACTGATGATATGCCTCCACTAATGACTTAGCTTGGAGGGACCATGGAGGTGAAGGCCCATTTTTGTTTCTTTTATTATAATTATCTTTTGTACAAATCTCAGGCTTTTTAATTGTTTTGAACTTGATCCACCTTATTGTAACCAAGCAATGTCTTGGAAAGATATAGTCATTAGGGCATAAACTTATCTGTATTCCCTTTTATTTCCAGTTCACTCATACATGACATATGTTATAGATTTAGGATTTAAGATTTATGAATATATACATGTATATGTCATCTTTGTACGGTAAAGGAATATAAATGAAAAGTTAATATTTCGCAAGCTTATGTTTTTTATTGAATATCATGATATGGGTTGTCATTATTTTTTTGAGGGCGTTACATATCTTCTTCTAATTATATTATCTCATTATTTATTTCTTTTATTATTTCTTTATCTACCATATCTAATTCTTCAGCTATTTGTAATATTATTTTGTACTTTATTTCATTATCATTTTTCTTTTCAACCATTTCTTCTAACTGTTTTAGGATATAGTTGATTAAATCCATTATCTTTTTGTTTTACAGGTGCAACTAATTCAAAGGGTTCCTTCATATTATTTTCTTTATATGGATAGGGATATAGATCTAATTCTTTTTGTTATTCTTCAAAAATAGTTACTTGTTTTTCTGGATATTGTATCAAATGTCTAATTTCATTTATTATTTCCAATTGATTAGCTATAAGTTTTTCTTTAATTTTTTTAATAACCTAATTAAGGTATTATTTTATTCTATTATTATTTGTAAAAAAGTATTATTATTTAAGTTATCAATTCTACTTCTTCATTATATTTAATACTCATGCAAATGTTATTTGTAAGGCCGAAAAATCGGGCTCTGATATCAGTTTCAATTGCGGAAATTCAGATATAATTTAATATTAATTCTTACAAAAACTTCATTGACAATCTACACTTGCCTTTTCTAAGGTGTCGTTTGGTAACACTTACGTTTTCAGTTTTCTGTTTATATTTACAAAAATTTAAAAAACTCAAAAAAAAACTTGTTTGGTAAAATTTTTGATTTATAAATCAGTGGTCTCAGTTTATAAATTTGGCCAAAAAATGAAAACACAAAATATGTGTTTCCATTTTGAGTTTTGAGTTTTTTTTTTTTTTTACCACCCAACACTAGCCACCACCTGCCATCATTTTCCACCATCGTCTTCCGCCACCACCAACTACCACCCACTCCCCACCACCACCTGCCACCACCACCTGCCACCCACCTACCACCACCAGCCACCACCCGCCGCCGCCACCAGCTACCACCACCCACTCGCCACCACCATCTACCCCTCGCCACCACTACCACCACCACCCACCACCCACCTGCCATCCACCCGCTACCACCAACCACCCGCCACTACCATCCACCGCCCGCCACTACCACCACCCACCACTTACTTGCCACCACCACTCACCAGCCACCCGCCACCACCACCCACCACCACCATCACCTATCACCCACCCGTCACCCATCTACCGCCACTACCCACCACCACCACCACCCACTTGCTACCACCTACCACCCGCCACCGTCACCCACCCACCCACCACCACTACCACCACCCGCTACCTACCCGCCACCACCGCCATTCACCACCCACCACCTGCCACGACCGCCACGACCACCTACTCGCTACCACCCACCACCCGCCACCGTCACCCACCCATCCACCATCACCACCCACCACCCACCCACCCACCATCACCACCTACCACTTACCCGCCACTACCCGCTACCACCCGCCATCCGCCACCCACTTGCCACCACCACCCAGCACCCGCCACTACCACCCACTCGCTACCACCCACCACTCGCCACCGTCATCCACCCACCACCACCACCCGCCACCTACCTGCCACCACCACCCACCATCCACCTGCCACCACCACCACCACCACCCACTCGCTACCACCCACCACTCGCCACTGTCACCCACACACCCACCACCGTCACCCACCCATCCGCCACCACCCACCCACCCGCCACCACCTACCACCACCAGCTACCCACCACCCACCGTCACCACTTTCCACCACCGTGTTCCGCCGCCACTTGCCACCACTTGCCATTTCTCACTCTTTTTTATATTTTTAATTTTTTTTAAACATTTTGTCAATTACCAAACGCGTTCGTAGTTTATGTTTTTCTAAAAATAAACAAAAAATAAACAAAAACCAGTTTATAAAATTTTTGTAAATATAAACTGAAAACGTAAACGTTACCAAACACACCCTAAGTTTTTTGAAATTTTTTAAACTTTTGGGATTAGTTTGTAACATGTAAAATTAGAAGATGATTGGTCTTAATGAGGTGGAGTGGGGTGTGATGCGTATCTTCCAAGAAAAATGTTTGATGGTCTGAATTGGTGTGGCTCGAATGGCTCAAAATGACGTCGTTTTACACTCAAAATGACATCGTTTTGAGTGTTTTGAGCCATTCAAGCCATGAATTTTTGAGTTACCTAGCATTGTTGATCTTCTAATTAAATAGGATTCAGGGATTCGGTCCTTGCCGAATTCGAGCTACTACGAATTAATCAAAGTCTAACTATCATGGAAGGACGTCTCACAAACAGGAACATTCAACAGTGATCTTTTGTTTACTTTTTTATTTGAAGTCTATAATTTACTTTTTTATTTATTTATGCTAATGATCTTTTGTTTAAAAATTATTGAATACAACTCAATTCAATTTGAAAAAGGGCATGAACTAGACAGATAAAGTCTTTAGAAACTTGCCAGATGTTGTTGACATTCTACCGTCAACTTTTTATTTATTTATTTATTTTTTGGAATCCAGTGGCTTTTTTTTTTTTTTTTTTTGGCCAGAAGGAATCCCGCGGTTGTGACCAACTTATCATGAGATACAGGAGAAAGTCTTTGGAATCTTTGGAGTGGGTGGTTCATGTGTAAATTAATCATCATGTTTTGCTAAAAAAAAAAAAAGAAGATAAATTATACTGAAATCCCTGCTGTAATGAATAAATTATAATGAGCCTATATTTTTAGCATAAATATAGTGCAATCTCTTGAAATATAAATTTTAAAACATTTTCGTCCATTAGTCAAACAAATTTTTAGACTAAAATGACTATTTTACTCAATTATATATTTGAATAATACACACAAGTAAATTATTTATTGTATAAGTTGAACGGTAATTGTATCATTTGACATCAATACATATTTAAATACAAAATATCTTAGAGAAATATTGTAATTTCATCAATCATTAAGACCATTAAGTTACAATTATTGTAGGAAAAAATTATGTACTTTTGTCAAAACTATAAGATTGATCATAATTTTTTATTATTATTCAGAAGATGTCATTTTAATTTACCAAAAATATATAATAATCATCAACTGAGACCTTTAAATCTTGTCTCACAAATTATATAATTTGTTAAAGCGAAAAATATTTTCTATCCACATATGCCTATTTTTCATTAACCATTAGAAATATTTTTCGTTGATTTTCTTTTTCTATGGTACCAAATACCAAAAAACATAAAATATATATATATATATATATATAGTTTTCAAAAAATATTTTTTGCTCAAACAAATAAAGCATTAGTAAAACTTTAAAAAAAAAAATAGAACTAATACCAGTAGTATATAAATATAATATTATTCAATCATAAAATTTACATTTTATTGTAAAAGATTTGAGTGGTGATTCATCCCACTAATTTTTAGACCACTAATAATTCTAATGAGCTTAAAAAAAAAAAAATAAACAAACAAACAAACTCAAGCCAAAACATCACATCACTTTCATGGGGGCCACTGTGCCACATCATTAGTGATGCTCTAGAGCTCCCAATTTAGTACTCTAAAACATTATTCTTTTCTTAAACTTCGAGCATGTTAGTTTTAAAATAAATAAATAAATTTTTTTTTTTGGGGGGTGTTCATTCCGTTATTAGTTATTACCGGTTTGGTCGTTGGCTGTGGCGCTTTTATTTCAAACTAACCCCTGAAGAGAGAGAGAGAGAGAGAGAGAGAGAATGATTTCAATTTCAGCCTTCCTTATCTTTTCAAATCCTCTGCATATTTTACGAAATTGTCGCCGATTTTCTCTGCAAACCCTCAAACTCTCCGAATTTTCCGTCTCTAATCGTATCCACTCTTTCTTTAGTCATTTCTCACCCAATCGAACATTTGAACTTCAATCTCTCCCTGAAATTCTTATCCAAAACAGTTTGCATTGTGTGCAATTGGAGCATTTTTTTGGGTTCTCAGATTAAATGTAGATGAGGTAAGAGAAATTGATTGGCAATTCTTTGCACATACTTGTAGTTTGGGCACTTTTTCTGAAACTGGTGTGTTGAATAAGAAAGATTATGCAAATTTAAGCTGCCAATTTTGAAAATTAGGGTTTAGGTCTGAATAGTTTTTAATTTGGGGTCAAATTTCTTGTTCGTTTGCATGATTTGAAGTTCAATGCATGTATAGGAAATGAAAGAGGTGTTGTAATGCATTCAAATTTGAAAAGTTTCTAGATTTAATATCTTAGGTAGTGTTTGGTTCACTGGAATGAATATGGATTAGAATGAAATGGTCATTTCTTAGTCTTCTTATGGAATGACCAATGTTAATTATAAATGATGATTACATTTGCAATGTATTTTTTTATAATTTGTTTTAGTGAATCAAACACAAGAATGAACATTTTGATGGAATGATCATTCTATTCCAGCTTAGTCCAATAAGCCAAACATAGCATTCGAGATTGTGAATATGTACATCATAAATTTTCTATTAGACATCGTATAGGTATATAATTGTGTAGACATAAAACATCATGGTAGACTTGAAAACTGCATTCATTGTATACATATGTTTGTATTTTTAATTTGTCATTTAAGTATGCAAATGTATGTGTAAAGGAATTTGTAAAGAAGGTTTCTTTGATATTTTGATATGACAGACATTAAAGCTTCATTGGGGTTCTGTTGTTTTACTACAGATTTAAAGGTCCATGCGAACTCATTCCAGAGCTGAAAAGAACATGTATCACTATCGAGGATTGAGTTTCAAAAATAATGCCAAGGTTTTGTGAAAACGAGTGAGAACTCCAAAGGTAAAAACTCCTCCAAAATATTGTCCATTCAAAATAAATAATCTAAGAGTAAAATGTAACATGTTGCCATGATTGATCTTTGTCACAGATAAAAGGGATTTCAACGGGATCGTGTTTATCCTTGGTATTTGGAGACCGTAAAGGACCTTTAAATTTTGACGTATGAACCCTCTCATGCTTGTGCGAGAGAAGTGTGAGAGGGCGAGTGTGAAGATTTTTAAATTCCCAGTTTGTTAGTTTAGTAGTTCAAGAATATTAGATTTGGCGGGGAAAAAAGGGGGTGAGAAATGGGGTCACTTGGTGGGGATGAGCTATCACAATGGGATGTACAATCAAATGCCCATGAAGAGAAGATACTTGTCTCAGTCAGGTTGAGGCCATTGAATGAAAGAGAAATTGAAAAGAATGATGTTTCAGATTGGGAATGTATTAACAACACCACTATTGTATACAAGAATAGCGTATCAGAACGGTCAATGTTTCCAACTGCATATACATTTGGTAAGCAAATCCTTAGCCCTGCATTTAGAATAATTTTGTTTTCTTTTGTTTTATGATATACATAGATTCATTCATGGTTTGAGAAAGTAGGGACTAGGGAGACTGTATAGACGATCATGGTTTGGGTTCATAGTGTCACAGTACATAATGTTTTGATCATGTAAGCATACCTGGATTTGATTTAGATCTTGGGATAATTTTTCTTAACGGGTAGACAATTTCTTTTTCTTTTTTTCAAATAATTTTTTTGTTTTTGTTTTTAAAATAAATTTGTTTTAGAATATACCTTCCCTTGGTATCATACGAGGAAATTGGTATGGATGACAGTTTTCATGAGCCTGCAAACCAAGAGGGTGCTTGTGTTGCATTTGGGTGTCAAAGTTTTTTTATTTTTTTTTTTTATTATTTATTTTTTGTTTTGGCATTTGGGTCTAAAATAGGGCAAATCAAACTAAGGTTTGAACAAAGTCTATGGTACAACCTCCTGCGAATTTTTTCAGTAGATAAATGTTGTTCTTATATCTAAGCTATGAAGTACGGGTGCAAACACAGATGCTAGCACAGGAATGTTACAGGTTTCGACGATACGGCAAGATCTAAAAAAAATAAGATACGGGTACGACTGGGGTCAATAAATTTTTTTTTTTTATAATTTATAATTTGAGATTCAACCTACAAATCAATGTTCAATACCAAAATTAAAAGGAGAAATTACATAACCAAAAACGAAATCATAGTTGAACAATACCAATACCAATACCAATACCAAAGCAAAGTTCATAAGCTATTTTAATGTCATTAAATAGGAGAAATTACAAAACAAAGTTTCATTCCAAAAGCAAGTTAAGTAAAATTTGGAAACTTTAAATTTCAATTTTCACTTCCATCAACTTCATCAGTGAATAATACATATGTCATCTCTAGCACATCAAATAAAGGATTTGTAATTTCATATAAATCAAAACTCTCTGATAAATTAAACGTATCTCCACCAATGTCCCATAGCTTGGTGTACTCCCGATGTACCCAGCACATACCCACGGAGTATCCAACTGCCAAAAAATGTATAAAATATACCCTATACAAATTTCAAGTACTCAGTATGCGCACCAGTACCCAATAAGTACTCGGTACAAGTACGGCAATATTTCAGAGTACCCGTGCTTCATAGTATCTAAGCAAGTTGGCTCAAATTTAGGGACTCCATAATTTCAATGAATTTTATTTCACCATTTGTTGAATCTCTTACTATCAAATTTCCTCTTCTTTGATCTTTTGCTTTGGTCAACGTTTTGGGAACAGACAGAGTATTTGGGTGTGATTCCTCCACAAAGCAGGTGTACGCGGAAGGAGCCAAAGAAGTTGCTCTTTCTGCTGTCAATGGCATTAATTGTGAGCATTCTTCTCATCCATGGTTTCCTTATTTTGCTGAAATTTTGTTACTTCAAGTAGTGAAAATTTTCACCATTAAAATGTTTTTGCAGCAACTATTTTTGCATATGGGCAGACAAGCAGTGGAAAGACATACACAATGTCTGGCATTACTGAACATGCTGTGGCTGATTTATTTGACTACATACATATGGTACTTTAAAAATGCCATTCTTTTCCCAATATTGTTTTCTGAAATCAATTATACTTGTACGAATTCCTACTCAATGTTGCTGTATTTTTTTCAACATCTAGCATAATGATAGAGAATTTGTATTGAAATTCTCTGCAATTGAGATTTACAATGAAGCTGTCAAAGACCTCCTAAGCCCAGATAGTGGCCCACTTAGGCTACTTGATGATCCAGAGGTGAATATTGTACTTGATGTAAATACAAATGACATTAAACTGAATTTTCACAAACATCTTTAGCTGGTCTCTTCTCTCTTCTGCAGAGAGGAACCATTGTCGAGAAACTTACAGAGGAGATTTTGACGGACTGGAACCATCTAAAGGAGCTTCTCTCTTTTTGTGAAGGTAAGTATCGTCAATTGGTCATAGTAGTCCTGTTTTCTTGGATGATATTGTAAGTCTATTCAGTGCATTGCGTTCGTGCAGCTCAAAGACAAATAGGGGAGACCTCTCTGAATGAAACGAGTTCCAGATCTCATCAAATTCTCCGACTGGTATGCTGTCATTTCCGGAAGTAGTTATTGCCTAATACGAATTTGAAGTGTTTAACCTCTTCATTGACTTTACGTAATAATTGATTCTTGCAGACAGTTGAAAGTTGTGGTCATGAATTCTTAGGTAGTGAAAGCTCGAGCACTCTTTCAGCCTCTGTGGTATGGAGCGTTATTTTTACTGAGATTAGTGGCCAGTAAAGATTATTTGCGCAAGGAGCTTTTTTTTAATAATTCTTGTTTTTATAAGACGTTTAGTGAGAAATGTAAAATGTAAGTTGGTTCTTTGTCCAGAATTTCGTTGATCTTGCGGGAAGTGAGCGTGCTACTCAGACATTATCAGCTGGTACAAGACTGAAAGAGGGTTGCCACATTAACCGCAGTTTGCTAACCCTTGGAACTGTTATTCGCAAATTAAGGTTAGTTTCTCTTTCATATCTCTTTTGGTCTGGCATTTTAATTGTCAGAAATCTTTACCAGAATTAAAATTATCAGATTAGATATTATCTCTAGAACCCTTCTGTCATGCATTCATAGTAACCAAAGAGAACATAATTTTGATGTTTGGCCTCAAGAGTGGCTTATATTAATGTCAAATGTCAAAAATAAGCCTTAAGTTGTATCATTAACTATACTGCTTGGTAGTTAAAAGTATCAGTGCATGTGTTGAAGCTTTCGAACATTCTAAATTGTATAAAATCTGCCTACGCTCAAGCTGAATCAGTCTTAAGGTAAAACTATTTTGGTATGCATAACTCAAGGAACTAAAATAACAATGAAGCTAGCAATAAATAATTAAGTTTCATCTCTTAGATGGACTTCATTCATTCCTCATTTTTGCATTGCATTACTTGCAAAGTCGGGTTCTAACTATAATTCTGACCTTGTATATATGTCATCCCTCCTCTTCATTTTAACTAAGAAAAGGACTCTAATTGATATTCTACTTGTAGGGTTGAACTTTTGTGATGGGAAGATTGAAGTTGTCATTGAAAAGAATGTTGAAACTTTTCTTACCAAATCAATTTTTTTATTGTTGGAGACCGATATCATCACAATTTTTGGAATCCACGTGTAATGTGCAAAATGCCAGTGGTAATATGAGGACAACGGTTAGTGTAGAACCCCAACAACAAACAACAGACACACACGCCCATGAAGTCCACTTTCATTGCATTTGGGAGCATGGTGAGGGGGAGGCCTACCTTCGGTTGTTTGACTTGTCACCTTGGACAAAAAACAAAAAATTTAGTCATCATCAAATACTTCCAATTGTGTTTCTTTTCATGGAGATGGCTTTTAGAATTCCAACTCGGGTAAACAAAATTGAGTGAAAAACTTGTCTGATAGCTGATAGGCTTTTTGAAACTACTACATTCTCCTAGCTTTGATGTATTCCTCATCCTGGACTTTCAGATGTTTTTCTTTAAAGATTGTTATCTAAGAACCCTTTCATATTTATCACATTATTGTAACTGGACTTGTACTTGGTTATTGTAGTAGAAAATGCATAAATGATGTGATGGTGCAAAACCTGAGAAAACTGAGCTAGGGATAGGGAATTTACATCTATTAGCAACTTAACTTCTGTCCTAATGTTATCCAGTATGTCCTTGTCCTACTTGTGTGAATGGTAAAGTGGTTAGTTCACAAATCCTGCGTACTATGACTTATTTATTCAATGTGATCTATGAGTTTTAGGTCTGCTGATAAGCTGACAAGATCTTTTTTTTTTTTTTTTTTCTCTATTAGGGTCTGGCATAGTTAAAATATTTCTTTTTTTAATATTTAAATCGTGTTATCGTTCAATGTTCTACTAGTTTGAAATAGCTAAATTTGTTGTCACTTTACAATTTATTGCCACGATTGGGCACAGCAAAGGACGAAATGGACACATACCTTATAGAGACTCCAAGCTGACACGCATACTTCAGAACTCCTTAGGAGGCAATGCAAGAACTGCCATCATTTGCACTATGAGCCCAGCGCGCAGTTTTGTTGAGCAATCAAGAAATACCCTTTTATTCGCCAGTTGTGCCAAGCAGGTAAGTACTAATGCACAGGTCAATTTAGTGATGTCAGATAAGGCATTAGTAAAGCGTCTGCAGAGAGAGCTGGCCAGAATGGAGAGCGAGTTGAAGAGTTTAGGCTCAGCGTCTGACAAGCCCAATTCTGCAGCATTACTGAAAGAAAAGGAACTTCTCATCGAAAAGGTAATGAAACTGATATCTATATGACCTTTCCAATAGACACAAGCATGCAAAATGGTTAGTAGAGAATTTGAGTGGGATTTTTAAGATGTGCTATGCCTTTTTCTTTTTTCTTCTCCTCTTTAAGCATTTTATCAAATATGACCTTTAGATGTAGTGATGATTATTGTTCTCTTTGAAAGTCCTTCACTAGCTTAAAAATGTAGCAATCTTGTTGAATGAACACATACTTTAATGCATTGCATTCTTAAATTATGGTTGAATGACCAGACCTCAAAAATAAAACCCGTGATACGGCTAAGCAATATTTGTTATAATTTCATCAAAAGACGTACCTAATGATCACTATTCTGGATGTGGTTAATCTCATGAACTTTGCATTTGATGTTGGCCATGTTGCTAAGAAATGTGAACTGTTTCATTTTAGAGTGCAATTTTTTTACTATGGTTTTTTTCAACTCTACGCCTACTGTAAACTTTTCATATTTATTCTAGGATTTGTCATTTATTTAGCACCAAATTTCAATGGTCAAATCATTTTTGCTTTTTGGTTGTGTAGTTTTTTTTACTTGTCTTTTCAATGTGCAGATGGATAAAGAGATCAAAGAGCTAAAAGACCAACGGGATCACGCTCAATCCCGTGTTGAGGATTTGTTACAATCAGTTGGTGAATATATACCTTCAAGCCCATCGGTATGGCGCTTATAATTTTAATCAATAACTAATGGCAAAGTCTAATTTAAAATGCATGTTCATTAGTCTAAATTCTTGTCCTGTTCCCTCTTTTAAGGTTGAATGTGATCAACTTTCGGAACGATATATGCAAAATGCTTGGGCAGATGAATATTCAGCATCAGAATCATCAGAGCCAGTAGATCCTCTTTGTTTAGATGTTACATCCTACACATCTCATCTTTCTGACATACGAGATGGCCTTAATTCCAACAAGAACCATTTTCAGACTCCTGACCAGTCAAAAAACCACTTTCTGTCTGAAGGCACCGCTCCACGACGGGAAATTGACAAACAGTTTGGATCTGACCCATCACAGAGTTGGGAAACGACTGATCAAAAAACTGATAAAAAATCTGAAGATCACTGCAAGGAAGTTCGGTGTATTGAAATGGAGGCGTCGAGCATAGACAGGAACTTAAAAGCTGATGCAATATTATCACTGCAAAATGGAAATGGGGATTTGAATCAGACTCGTACAGATCTTACTTGTGAAGCTTTGAAGCAAAAGATTCAGGAAATGCAGAAAATAATTGAATATCTTTCCAATCCTTACCTTTTGGAACAATCTCCAAGTTCATCTGAAGCGGGTACTTCCAGCTCTAGAAGCATGAAGTTATATAGAAGCAGAAGCTGCAGAGCTGTTCTCACATCGTCTCGATGGTTTGAGAAAGAAGAGAACAATAACAACACACCACCAAACGGTGTGGAGAAAAATTTCTCTGGAAGACCAGAAAGTAGTCATCAACTGAAGCTTTCTGGATTGAAGTATGTATCTGACATTGCAACAGACTCCCCAATTTCTGCTCACGGTGCTTCCTCGGACAGAGAGGAGCAGAACATCAAGATTTCAGGTGAAAGTGATGTTTCTCGCATCGGCAATTGTGCCACAGAACTCAATGAAGTGGAAACATCAGAACATGAACAGAAATTTGCTGATGATTTGGTGAGCATGCAGTTCTCTCTCTCTCTCTCTCTCTCTCTCTCTCTCTCCTGCCATTCTTTCTTTGTTTGTCCTGAGCTTATCTTGGTTCTTGTGCAAGTAATTTTGTCAGTTGGCAGTTATAGCTTTCACTTGCTTGGTGTGGTTTTACGTTTTATAAATTATAAATGATTACAGCTGACACAGATGAAGAAACTAGAATAAGCATTTTGATATGGAAAATGCTATTCCATGTCACTACTCTTATGCTTGTACTCAGAATTAAGGCTCTTTTGAGTTGAGTTGAGAGTGTCATGCTTACAATAATACAACCTAGTATTTAACCAAATTCTGTATAATAATTTATATGCATGCATGATCATATAATGTATACAGTCATAAACAGTCTTAAGCACAATTATTATGAAAATATCTCCTATACTTCTCTATTTCCATGTGAGTTTACAGCCTCAAGTTTTTTAAATGCTTGAGAATAGGGCTTTATCTCAAATGATATTATACAAATCTTAGCATTGTGATGCATATTTTCAGTAAAAATGTTTTCTGACTGTAATTTATTTAACGCAAAATTGTTGAGTGAATGCGTGTAACATACGAAGCTGAAAATGCTGGAAGAGACTATTCCAACCATAACAAGAAAATTCTTTAGAACTAGGAGAATGTGGATCCTCATTTAAATTTGCCGTTAAAACCCTAATGTGTGTAATCAGAATGGATTGAAACACAAGAGTTTTCCTTAAAAATAGAACAAAATTCCTAGGTTACGATCTTTCCCTTGGGAAGTGGGAACTATTGAATAGCTTGATATATATTGTCGAGCTTATTTCCTAACAGCTTAAGCTTTTGGTGATCCCAGGTTGGGAGAGGTGTTGGCTTCAAGTCCCTCCATTGGCATTTGGCCTATGTCATTTGCATTCTTTCTTTTCTGTATGAATGCTTGCACATCTTGCACGTTAGAGCTTGATATATATTCTTGGGTCCATTTTCTAACAACTTAATCTTTTGGGACAATCGGTGATCTAACAAACCTTAAGTAGCTTAGGTGTTCTAGGAAGCTTGCCTATCAATCAATATCTTTTATTGATCAGGTTATGGTTGCCAATTATAGGTCAAAGAAGCTAAGCCGAAGACAGATGAGTCCGGAAAATCTGGGAGGGATACTGGTTTGGAATTTGTACAGGGCTCTCCAAAGTCCCCTTCGAATTGGCCCATAGAGTTTGAGACACAGCAGAGAAAGATTATTGAACTTTGGGATACATGCAATACGCCATTGGCCCACAGAACCCATTTTTTCTTGCTCTTTAATGGAGATCCATCAGATTCTGTTTACATGGAGGTTGAGCTCAGACGATTGTCCTTTATTAAGTCTACACTATCTCAAGGATCAAGGGTTGTGATAGATGGTCAGATTATCACACATGCCCTAAGGTACTCTTTCTTTATCTTTCTGTCTTTCTGCCATTCTTGTCAGAAAAGTTACACATGGCCGTCTAATTGTTTCAGAGAATTTGATATTTTACAAGCAAAATCACTATTTTGCATAGCGTATGAAAATCCAATATTGAAAATAAAAACAAAATAAGAGAATGTGCAGGGGCTACAATAACCTATGAATGTTGACTCATTAATGTACCTCGTGAGTTGCACACACGTGTACACATGGAAAAGAAAGAATGATGATTTTTTTTTTTTTTTTTTTTTGCTTTTTGCTTTTGGAAACGAAAGTGGCTTTGAATTTTGCTTGTTTTTTGGCTCCGTTCTAATTTTCTTTTACGCCGTGTTTGGTTGGAAGATTTGAATAAGGATTTGGAAAGGGAAAGGGAAAAGTTTGGTGAAATAAGAATAAAATATACCTACATTTCACCTAGTTTCACACACTTTTTCCCTTTCCCTTTCCCTTTCCCTTTCCCTTTCCCTTTCCAAATCCCTCAACCAAACACAGCATTAAAGGGAATGAAAACTACTTTGAAAATGCTATGCAAATGACATCCAAGTCAAATTCACTCATGTGATCTTCGAGATAACAGTGTGATAAAGTATTACAGTAACAGGCCAAGGCATAAAATTAAAACAATTTAGATACAATCTGAGATATGCTTTCCAGTACTAAATTTGGAATTCCCTTTAAGGACACTTAAAAGGGAAAAAAATTATTTCACCAAAGGAATTAATATATATATATATATGTATATAACATGAACTCCATTTTTTATTTTGTTTTGAACAGAGATTATTCATAACTTGTAGTTTGCAGTTGTTCCAGCAATAATGCATCTGTATCTTTTTACAGTGTGAGGGCTCTCAACCGCGAGAGACAAATGCTCAGCAAACAAATGCTTAAGAAGTTCTCAACCAAGGAGAGAGAGGTCCTCTATCAGAAGTGGGGCATCGGATTGAACACAAAGCAGAGGAGGTTACAATTGTCGCGTCGATTATGGACTGACATGAATGACATGAACCATATCAAGGAAAGTGCTGCACTTGTCGCAAAATTGGTTGGATTTGCAGAGTCAGGTCAAACCCCCAAGGAAATGTTTGGATTGACCTTCTCACCTCGACTCATAAACAATGGTACACCCTTCCGCTTGAAACACAGCATGTCATCTGTAGTGTAAACTTTGTTGGAGGAGGCATGAAGTACACCTTGCTGAAGCATTGGCAATCCTACAAAAATAGTAGTAAATAAATAAAATTAGAAAAAAAAAAAAAAAAATTATATGTGGGTATAAATTTGATTTCCACTAGTCAATGTTCTGAAAGTACTTAAAATTTAATTTGAACTTATTTTTTTATCGTGATGTATATCATAGTAAGCAGAGTAAATCAATGTGTTAGATTGCTCTGCTCTTTTAAGTTGAGAAAACCCAAGCAACTCTTCAAGATTTGTTATATATATACTGTGTCAGGAGAGTGTTTCCATAATTTGAAATCATGACGCTCGGATTGCATTTGAGCAAAACTGAACCAGTTTCATACATTATTTTTCTAATTATCTTATCTAGCAAAATTATATAATAAAACTTCAGCCTCTTGCAGTACAATTTCTCGACTGTTTGCGGCTCCTTCTATTAGAATCACTCACCTCTCAGTGCTCAGACTTCGAGGGAATTAGCATCAAACATGTTGCTATTGAAAGTAAACTGCTTACAAGGAATTTTGAAGGTGAAATATCAAATCAGTGAGACTTTCAAAAAATAATTACAAATCAATGATAAACTTTATAAATATTAATAATTAAAATCATAAACTTTTCTATAAATCTGTAAATATTTTTTGAAAGGTACACTGATTTATAATTTTTCCAATTTTAAATAACTAGTCAATCTATTATCAACCATCAAACTTAGTCACCTGAGGTCAAAGGATAGGTGATTCTATTTATACCACAAATCTACCTTATTACCAAAATTTTTAAAGGCGAATGCGTAATTCGAGACGTTTTACCCCTCATGAGGTAAGGTGTAGCCATAAGGCGTCAAAGCGTAAACATTCCGAAGTTTAAATTTTAATATTTAGTAATTAAAATAAATATTTTAAAATAGTGAAAAAATAAATATAAATGTGTAAATGCTTTTATCTTTAAGACATCGAACATTTCACTGCAAAGAATGAAACTTGCCTTCATTGAAAGTAAAATTGACATTCTTAGCTTTAATGATTGAGTTTCTCACTTGAACATTAACTTTATATTTCTTGTTCATTGGTCATTTACTAAACTTTTTCTATAGAATATAGTTACAAAAGCGATTTTTTTTTTATTTTTTACTTTTTCATGTTTAAACTATCTACTAGACTAAGTTTAAGAATCTAAGGCAACCTCTTCGTATGCATACTCCTCATATGCTTATGCGCAAAAGATATATAAAGCGTACGCCTCAAATTGGAGAAATTTTTTGGGTGCAAATAGGGTAAATGTTATGTGGTACCTTTCTCTTCCGCCATTGATTGAGAGAGTGGAGGCTACATTTATGTGTTGAGTGATGGGGAGACAACATGGGAGGCCATGGTATTTGTGATTGGTTGAAAGCACCACGTGGCATGCCACATGGTACCCTATCTGCACCCAAGAAATTTTCATAAAATTGTGATGTGCAAGCCTTTGGAGAGTATAACCTAAAAATTAAAGTCTTGATGTATTTTACCTTAGCCTCGAGACGAGACAAGCTTCAATAAAGTCTTTGAAAACTTTGCTCATTATAATACCCCTTTACCTGCTACACCCATTTGAAAAATTCAAAAAAATAATTTTATCATCCCAAACTTTCTCTCACACCTCTTTACACCCACATTGTTCTTTTGTTCTGTCTTCGTCTTCCTTTCTACAGCAAGAGTGGCAACATGGGTAAGATGGGGCTGGGTTGCTTGAAACAGGAGAGGACGGAACGGTTCTTTGGTGGTGTGCAGGTGAGGGGGAAAGGGGTTGAAGTGGTGCACAAAGTAAGGGAAGAGGGGCTGAAGTGGTGTTCAGGGGTGATAGGGAGGGTTTGGGGGGCTTCAGAAAAAGGAGGGGAGAAGTTGAGGGTAGCTCAAAGGGGAGGAGGAGTTGGGGAAAGGGGGCTGCGATGGGGCTAAGGTTTCAATGGTAGGGAAGAGGGTTGTAGGAAGGGGGCTACAGGGCAGGGAGGGGATGGGGAAGGTGAGACAGAGGAGCAGGTGGGAATTGTCGGGAGGAAAGTGGAGAAGGTGGCAAGTGTCATACAAGGAAGAGGATGCAAGGTGAGTGAAGAGGATACAAGGTGGAAGGTGACGGAAAGGAGGAAGAGTGGGTTATAGGTGGTGCATGAAAAAGGAGGAGATCATTGAGGGGGTGGGCAGGCAATGTGAAGGAGTCGGGGTGAGTGGCCAAGAAGGGGTAAGTGGGTTTAAGGGTGGTGGAGAGAGGCTGCGGCGATGGGGAGTGGAGTGAGAGGTGTGCAGCGAGGAGGGCAGGTGGTGATGACACCAGTGCCAACACTCCGAGGTAGTGGGAAGAGATGAAGTGGTTATTGGGTGCTCTTGGAATATAATCACGTGGTATTTTAAGGTGTTTTGATTGGTGGAGAAAGTAAGGTCCATTATTTTATGTCGGGTAACTGAAGAACATGAGATGCCATGACGTATGGTAATTAGTGAATAAGTATGAACACGTGACGCTCCATAAACATTGAATAGTTTTTTGAAGAGCTGGGTGCGTTTATAGAAATTAGGATTCTAAAATTTTGGAGTTGGTGTCTATTTGGTAATTTGATAAAACTATAATAAAAAAAAATTAAAATGAGCGTAAGGAGAGAGTTTTGTGGCATGAATAGAAGCGCCGGCTCAGACTACCAAAAAGGATCAAAGAAACAAAAAAAATTTGCTTCTCAGGGGGGAAAAAATGAAAACAAAATGCTTTACAAGTTGTGCACTCAATAATCCCGGCACTGTGATTTGCACAATCAAGAAGCTGCAACAATACACAAGTCACAACACATTGTTTGGCAGCCTTGCAAGATGCTGCAACAACACACATTTACATATAATCAGAAAAACCTTACTAGTTCAACAAAGTAACCAATAATTGAGCTACAAAACGTAAATAAGACTCGAGGAAACAAAAGCTACTATTTACATGAAAGCTTTTGCAGTATCCTAAATTCCCAATCATGATTTGAGGACAGCTCCTTCTGTAATCTTCCATCCTGAAGGTGTACATGACATCTCATACCTCGTCGTGTAGGTTGTACTGTATGAATCATTGTGCTCTGGATGGCCCACATCAGTTAGGCATGCTGACTCTTCAAGAGTTGCTTCCACAATGGCACGCCGCCCATCAACTGACACAGTCACACTGTCAATTGTCAAATTCAACAGAGAGTAGTCCCAGAACCAACCATGTTGAGCAATTTCTGCAGCACGGTCTTTCCAAACGTTTAGCATATTACCATCCAAGACCTGGCATTATAAAAAAAATTTAATCGTCAATACAACTTCAGGAAGACGAATATTTACTCTCATGATGTTGTAAGCATGTCGACTAAATAAAATGGCATTTCAATCACACAAAATATATATATATATATATATATCAAACTGCAATTTATGCATGAATCAGGGCTGAAATTTCAGTGAATCCGACATGATCCTAATCAGATTGATTGTCAAGCTTTGGCTGAGTTTTAGTCATAGGGTTGGGCTTTAGTTGAAAAGACCTAACCAGACCAAGATTGGTTCGCTTGGGTGTTGAAAATGTCAACATTATAAAAAATAAAATGCCAAACTGTATGAACAGCTAGATGTTCAATAAGATTTCGAACTTATCTGAAATATTTTTTCCTATGTCTTTTCTTTCAATTTTGAATATATATGGTTGCACCTAGTGTGGGTGTTCTAGGAGATCTAATATCTGAAGGTAAACTCATCGCAGCAAATCCACCTAAAATATAAATTATACATGTACCACTAACAAATCACCACCCAAATTATAACCATATAGATGATGAAATGTTCTCACCTCAGACAATTTTCCGAGGCAATGATCAGGTCCAAGAGCCTGGGATTTAATGTTCTGCCACTTCTGAACCAAACCTTCTGCAAATTTTGCATCCATTCTAGGCATTTCCTCCAAATTTTCAGCTACCAAGGACCCTGCAGGTTGTAAAAAGCATCGGACTTCAAATGGGGAGAGAAAAAAAAAAGTAAAAATAAATATATTTGCCACAGAAAACAACAAAAGAAAATTTAGGCTGATAAGTTCACAGGACAAAATCAATGTTCAGTAACCCAGACACATCACCAATATACAGAATTTTAATTGCTTCACACTGCCCATAACAGAAAAATTATCTACAAATTAGAGATGCACCTAGCCAATAATTTCCACTAATGCTCCGTTTGGTTCATTGGAATGAAGTAGAATGGAATAATCATTCCAACATGATGTCCATTCCCACCCATGTTTGGTTTAATAAAAAAAATGATGGAAAATGTATTACAAATAAAATCATCATTCGCTATTGTAAGAGAATATTCATTTTATAAGGATACTAAGGAATGATTCATTTCATTTTATTTTATTCTACTGAACCAAACACTACATAAATACACAAAAAATGCAAAAGGACTTCCCTAATTTGGACAGGCAAGCACCGTAATCATATGCCTCTAATCATGGTGGACTCCATATCAATATTCAAGGCTTATATGACATGGGCCTAGAAGCAGCTACTTCAATTATTTATTTTTATTTTTTAAATTTCTAGAAGCAAAATTCTTAGTGGGTAGTCAGGCAGATACTTTAATTGGTAATAGTTTTTTTATGTTCTTGTATTTTCAGTTTAATAGACAAGTTTACGGGTTTCAGTATGGAACTTTGGGCTTATATGTTTCTTTGTTACACAGTTTATATTTTTTTTGACATGCAATGGGGCTCAAAACTTGGAATCTGTTCTAAAGTAGAAAGACTTTTTCATGTTTTTGAGGTTTTATAAAGCCTATAAATAGGCCTTTTGGAAAAAAATTATGGTAGGTGGATCAACAATGCAAAAGTTGACAGCTATCTCTCTCAGAGTCATGTCACCTTTCTCTCTTTTTCCCTATTTTTTTATTTTCACCAACTCCATTTGGGACCTCACCCGGTTCTTCTCATTCTCCCCTCTGGTTTTTCCCTCCTTTTGTCTTCTCCTATCTCAAGCACTATCCATCTCCTATATTACTTTTATTCACACTTTAATATTATTATTATTATTACGAATGCACCCCTAAGTAATCTAACAAATACAAATTCCCTCATAATTTGAAAAATTACAAATACAACCTTGTCAGCGTTTGTCTCTTAATGGAGATAACCAAAGTAGTAAAAATACCTAACTACCCTCCAATTCCAAAACAAAATTACTTAACTAACCTTGTGTTTCCTCTCTTACTCAAACCCCTCTCCCCACCCCACCATCAACTCAGCCATCCAAGATTTTATACCTAAATTTTACAGTCGATATCTCAATACACAAATCCTAACTGTAAATTAATTACAGACTTCTGATAAATTGTAGCAAACATTCATAACACAATGCTACTGTTACGATGCATAACAATAACTTTTACCACAATACTTGGAAACAATTTCAGTTTGGGTGATATTGTAACATAACAACTTTTTCTACCCAAAAGTATTGGACAATGCATCAGTTGTTAGTTTCATAGTGTTTGAAAATATCTAAAAGCCAGGTAGTTAAACATTCTCAGGAATGGAGGAAATTACAGACCTAGAACAACTCTAATGCTATTAACTTGATAAGAGAAACTGCGAATAGCATTTTTAGTAATGATTACATACAATAGCCATGCACAAAAAGGAATCATTTATAGTAGCAAAGTTATATAACATTAGTAAGAGAAACATTCTTTGAAAATGTAAAACTAGAGCTTTTTCTGTTTTCTCCAACAACTAGTAGTCCAAGATATAAGAATAGAGAGAGAGAGAGAGATCCCTGAAGAGAAGAGTCAACAGCTACTAATTCAATCATGGTACGCTAAAAGTTTTAGCAGACAACAGTTGTTTAGCAAAGAACTTTTGTTTTGACATACATAGCATGTACATGTGTTGTACCCACTCTGGTGCTCTTGATGAACTTTCTCTTACTCATCAAATCATAAGTAAATAAGTAGCATATAAATGAAAGGAAGGGCCAATCATACAAGTAAAGACCACTAAATAAGAAATCAACTGCAATATACAAAGGAAAGCAAAAGACTAAAGAGGAATTAGATGCTAGTAGAATTACAAAGGAAAAAGAACAAAATGGACAGATAGCACAAAGCAGAAAGAATCATCCTGCACTACCCGTTGTCATATCACTGATTCTCTGGACTTGCAATTTATACTAAATCAACCACGTCTACAAATACTTATCTTTTAGACTAAATAGCCATATACAATGAATGGAAAACCAGTACAAGCTTTAAGCTAAATGATATTGTTTCCTCTTGTAACAGCATGACAAAGTATGCTCTTAAGGATTTTCAAATCGATAAAAAAAACATGTATGATGTATCATTAGATCATACCTACTTTGATAACATCAGAAGCCATTGCTGAACCAACTTCTTTGCGTAGAATTGAAGAGCCATTCCGAAATGGTAAATACTTTAAGCCAACCAAAGAAATGAGTCCAACTACCACACCAGCACACATAATCTTTATACTTGCATCTTTTATTTCGGAAGTAATCATTTCTTGCTTCTGTGTTTCATCAGCATTAGTTTTTTCAGGACCATCAAGTATGTTGGTGGAATCATCTTGATCCTGTTGTACCCCAGCCTCCTTGCTTTCTAAAGGAGTAACAGAACTGTTAACCTCTTCATCTTCTTGACATTTCACATTCCCATTTCCTTGCCCAAGAGGAAACACCTTCTGCAATGCTTGAATTGCACTAAACTTCACACTATCAAGCACTGCTGTAGCTTCAGCCCCAATTTTTACTATGGCAGCGGCTGCAGCTAATGGTGACCCACTAACTCCCTCCAGTCTTTCTAAATATCGCAAGACTGTGGGATCATCATAATAATCTCCGAGCTTGAATGTTATATCTTTAGTATCTCTGAATCTGAAGAAAACCACCTCCATCAACCATGTCTCCAACAATTTACAAAGTCCAGGAAGGAAATCATTGTCCTTGTCATCCTTGGAATGTTCCAAAACAAAGTTAACAATAGATGGATCTCTATAAGGTGAGTTGTCACTGTCTAAACCCAACCATGAGCGACAGTCATCAAGCTCTCCCATGAGCAGAGAACAGAGACCCCTCTCCAATGCAAAGTCCATCTCACGGATTTCTCCCCTAGCAGTATAGACATGGGCAGGATTTGCAAGAGCTGTAACCTTGGTCTGCTGAAGTTGTTGAAAAAGGTTGTCAGCATCTCGAATGAGATGAGGTTTCTTACCCACAAAGGCCTGAGCAACAAGTGCAAGTGCCACACCATAAACTTCAAAACTTTCTGCAGGTATATTACTTGGCGTGGCAGCAAAAAGATCAACCTTTTCACAAAAGTGGGGGGAAAAAAAAGGCAGCAGTTAGGCAATAAGTAAATACAAATTAACAGGAAGCATAAACATAACAATGGTTGGTTTGGAGTCTTTTGACAAGATAATCTGAGAAACCACCTGCTCTGCTGCTGTCATATGTAAGAAGGCCTCATTCATGAAATCTTCACGGGTAACTCCCCCAGCAATGGCAGCTGCGCCCCCACCTCCAACAGCCCACAAAATGTTGCGTACACCTTGAAGACCCTCTCCCCTTTTTGTCTGGTACTTATCAGCAAGTGGTAAAGCTAGAAGCTCCAGAACACAACGTGGGGTGATCTCTTCCAACGTCTCGTCAATCTGTGCTTGTAAATCTGGAGCAAGACTTCTTGCGCCTTCCTCCTGCACGAAAGTAGATTCTCAATGCCAGTATATATTTTCATCAGATAGGCACATGAGTCAAATTTTATACAGTTAAAACCAAGTGCCAACCTCTTCCATCTTTCTATAGCACACTTCAGAAGAGAAAAAAAGATCATAGTTATCACCAAATTGCAAGCAGAAGTGCATAACAGAATCAGGAATCAGTACATAAACTTGTGAATCTCCAAATGATAGTACTAGAAACCAAAAAACAATTAATGTACCACACTTGGTTCCAAAAACAGTTACTCATTACCTACTTTATTTATCATAAAATTCCCATTCCTATCATTCAGCCAGTACAAGTAAGTTCTCCTGTCAACAATAGGGTACTACTAATATAATTAAAAAATAAAAGCCATAATAGTAATACAACCAATAAAATATGTGTCTCAAGTCGTCATTACTCATCATACGAACAAGTATACTTACAAAACGCAAAAGTAAAGATTGAAATATTTTTGAGGTTCAAACCTATGTTACCAGAAAACGGTAATACCCTAACAATTTAGGTAATGGTACACACGTTCCAAAACAGGGTACACTTTCGTTCCAAAATAGTAAATTTAGTGATCCAAAGTGATCCCAAAAGTTTTTTCCAATATATTTCTTTACATGTTAGGAGGAAAAAAAAATCAAATATATGAACTAAAATCTCAAGTGAGTTAAGTTTTGACAAGAGACAAAAAAATAAAAAATGGGTCATAATTTTCATAGAAATGATTTGCTACATGAAATATATATATATATATATATATATATGCATATATATTGGATACCTAATAGTTAAAAGAAAATTACTCTTGAAGTACCTTAAATTCTTAAGTGTAATATATATAAGTTTACTCCTATAGTACCACATTTTAGAGCATATGGAGTACCACGTTCACGTTCCCGTTCCCGTTCCATGTACCGGAACGATCCACATTCTAGGTAACATGGGTTCAAACAAACTTAAAACAATGAACCTGTCTCAAGTATTGGCATCCCACTCATTCACAATCATAAATTAATGCCCACTAAATCAAATTAAAAAGAACTCAACCTTATAATAGCACAATTTCATAAGTTTCCAATCAAAATAAAATAATAAAAAATAAAACTTGAAAGAGCAAGTAAACAAAAATCACCAAGCTTAAGAGGTTTAGAAAACTGTGTACATCATAGAAAAACTGAAAAACCTGTCATAGCTATCCAAAAAAAGAAAAATACATGAACTTAAATTTGATGTTAGTGGCAAGGTTAAGATTTAGAATATTGACATCCAATTATGCACAATCGGCTTTTGAAAATCAGTGGACAACAGAACTGCACATCACCAGGCTCTGGTGCTGTAAGCCAGTAACAGTATCTCATTTAATTTAACCATCAAGTAATAGTATCTTATTTTACCATGAAGCTACTTCAACCAGTTCATAAGTAGCATTAAATTTACAGGAGTCCAAGACAGTATCACCAGATGGTAAGAAGAAGAAGAAAAAAATGAACTTTTTTTAGCATTATAGGCTGTTAATTCAGCAATTCATGAATTGGGCTGTGGTGAATGTTGTATGTGTAAAAAATATATTGAAATATGCAAAAAGTGTAAAAAAATATATAAATGCACGAGAATATGTGAAATGTATATTGAAATTCTAACTTTTTTTATAGTATTTGGTCCTTAACCAATGCCCAGTGGGTGATTGTTAGCAAGGCCCATTCATGAAAACTAGCGCAACTACAGAAAAGGACTCATTCATGAATAGAAATGCAACCCCACGCACACATACACACACACACACACACACAGAGAGAGAGAGCACCTGCAACAATTTCAATGCCCGCTCAAGCACTTCACAGCCCTTAATAAAATCCGGTGGCGACAATGCCATTGCATCCCTCGACATGTCAACATAAGCAAGCGCCATAGCCAAGACAACATCTTGCTTAAATGACTTGGGCAACCTTTCTCTTAACAAACTGTCTCCAATTTGAAGAACTACCTCAGTCTCTCCCACTTCTTGTAACACACACAAAGCTCCAGGAACCTATATAAACCCATCAAATTCACTCCCAAATTCACTACATTGCAAACAAAGACAGACTACCCAATACTCTAGTTGTTTTTTGCGGGAAGACAATAAGGGTCCGTTTGGAAGGATTTGATCTTAATCATTCAAGCACAATAACTCTCAAATTTAGATACAACAATTTACTTATAAAACTAGTTATATGGAATAGTGCTAACAATTCTCTAACTAACTATAAAAAAAACTACTAAAACTCAAATTCCTTTATTTGAAATGCACATCAATCCAATCCAATCCAATCCAATCCAAACGGAGCCTAAAAGAAATGCATAAATTGTGGATAGAAGAGAACAACCTTATCCCAGGGGACATCAGTGAGGATGGTATCGAATTCATCTTCAGCAAGGCCTTGATTGTACTCTCTTCTGGACCTAGGGTTTGACAGAGTTTCGCAAGCAGCTTGAAGAATCTGTCTTCGTCCGATCAGGACGTCTTGACTGTAACCATACTGAGGTGGTTTCGAAACCCTAGCTTCGTAGGCTCTCCTGATACCGTCCCCAAGGAAGTGCATTTCGGCACCCAACACTCGGTAGAAGTCGATGGGCATGGACACGTGGCGCTCGGGAGGGGCCAGATGGGGAGGGAGAGGAGGAAAGAGAGTGGCGGCGGCGGAGGGAGAGTCCGGAGAGTCGGAGGAAGCGGCGGTGGAAGGGAGGAATTGGAAGTCGGAGAGGAGGCGATCGGCCCATTTGCTGGCGGAGAAGTTGTTGGGAAGGCTGCTAGGGCCGCCGCTGACGGCGTTGAGTTTGTGGGGCTTCTTGGTGGTGGTGGTGGTGGTGGTGGTGTTGGGGGGTGGTGGCGGTGGAAGTGGGGGTAGAAAGCGGGAACTAGAGATACCAATGCTCAAGTATCTCAGAGCTTCCATTGGTGTTGCTAGTCTTGCTCAGTCTGTGTCTTGCTAAATTTTACCTGATATTTTTGTGAGATTTTTTTAGTACTGGCATTTGTTTGCGTTTGGGGGTTGGGAAAGGAAGTCCCTTTTTGAAAGTGGGTAAATGAGTTTTTTTTTTTTTTTTTTTCCTTTTTATTTATTTATTTATTTATTTAAAATGTCTGAATTTCTTTAAAAAGTAGATTTAATTTTGGATAAATTATAATAATAGCTCTAACACATTTTTCATTTAAACTCTTAAAATTTTAATTTTGTCAATTAAATTTTTAAAAATATTAAATTTGAATTAATTTAATTTTAAAGTTAATATAAAAATAGAATATAAGCCTAAGGCACCGTTTGGTAAGGGATTTTGTGGGTTTTTTTGGCTATTGTAGCCACAAAAGACAAAATAGGCTATTTTAGCTACAACAAACAAAACATCACATCCAACCCATAATTATTACACTCTTCTCTCACAAAAAAATAAAAAGTCAAAAAGCTCTTCCCAAACCAAGCTTTTTAACCCAGGCTAAAATAATCAAAAAAGCCAAAAAGTCAAAAAGTCAACCCACTTCCCAAACCAACCCTAAATATTATATAAAACAATTGTGATAGAGTCTCTTACACATACATGACCCCCACACTCCCCACTCTCGTCCCAACCCTTCATAATGTGGGATCCACATATACATAAATGGACCACACATACACATCAAAGGTTAAGATCAAATTGAAGGTCATAAAACCCCCAAAAAAAAGGAGTTCCAAACATTATTCTATATAAAATTGTGATCAAACCTATATTTTAATATATTGTTAATTAATTATTCTCTGCACATGTGTTTTTATAATTAATACATTTCTTTTAGATTGATTAATTCTAATTGCTTGTTGTTAGCTATATATTTTGTAAAAGCCAGTTACAGTCTGACACGTGGCAGAATAAGGGTATTATTGGAAAATAATTTAAGTCTCCAATCCTGATCGTACACGTGGTGATGATAATTGGTTCTCACATGGTCTGAGCAACATTGGATCAGTAAAGAAATGCAAGGTGACGTGGCTTCAACGGTTACTCATATTCA
This sequence comes from Camellia sinensis, assembly GCF_055761805.1. NCBI lineage: Eukaryota > Viridiplantae > Streptophyta > Magnoliopsida > Ericales > Theaceae > Camellia > Camellia sinensis. The sequence goes on along the minus strand of NC_138966.1, from coordinate 29,243,750 downwards.
AATTCAAATACAGGAGGGAAGCCTAACTGCAAATGGTGGCATAATGGAGCTACTTCTAAGGCAACATGATCAGCGATCATGGAGGGGCAGTTCGACGGTTCGAAGAGCAGTTCGAAGGTCATCTTTGACAAGTATAAATAGCAGAGAGACCCCCAGGAAAAGGGACAGAACTCAGATCATAGATACCAGTCTTTATTTCATATTTTTACTTTCCAGTTTTACATTCCTGTACTTTCAATACCTGCACTTTACATATCTGCACTGCACTTCAATTCATAGGAGTAGTCTCAAGTAGATTCAAGTGGACTGTTGCTGTAAACCTCTTCGAGGCTGAGTTTGGACTATTGTAAGTTTTTCATTTTTATGAAATACTTCCATTGTTCTTCATATTAATTGTTATTTCTCTTAATTTCTCCTAAGTCGAGCCACCAATAAAAGTCCTCTTCATTGAGGCTGAAAGAACTAAAACACAATCGTCTGGTAATTGGTTGGCAATCACAATTTCTGTAAGGACTGATTGATCCTTGCTGGCACGCTCACATTCACAAAAATACCCTTCGAAAAGCCAAAAAGCCAACATATATTTTTGGCACGCCCGGTGGGACCATTAAAACATGGCTAGACGAAGACGACAAGGAGAAAATGAATGCTTGGAGGAAGGCGTAGAAGGAGAGGTAGAAATACCTAATCCAGAGGATAATGTGGTAACACATCCTGTGGAAACTCCCATGTTATCAGAACCTTTGGTCGAACAGACCAGTACTTCTGGACAAGAACCATATGCTCGTAGTATTGGATGAAACCAAGGAATTGGGTCATCCACCATTTCATCTACTCAGCCAACAAATCCATGGGATGGCTTAGTAGATGCTATGGGACAACAACTAATGAACACAATGGAAAAATGGGCAACATCCTTCTTGGATCGAATGAATAATCACCAACTAACAAACACAAGACATACGGAGGAGGTTTTAAATGTCCCTCAGCAAAGATTGGCTAGAGATAAACAGCCTATGCAAGTTAATGGACATTCTAATGGTCAAACTAGTACCCAAAACTTGGAAAGACCATCACCTCAGTCTTGGTATGAACCTGTTTCGAGGCCTACAGTGAGCCAAAGTGCCTCAGTACTCAACAATGAGGCCACATAAATTGGTGGACCTGGCCAAATACAAGAAACTGGCATAAGAACGGTTACAAATCCCATGTTCGAAGCCATACCTGGTACTAGGGGGTATAATAATCCTTTATTCGAATTCATACCCGGGGGGTTGGAAGGTTTTCCCACAAATGGAAGGGATACAACATCTGTTCCAACACCTTTTGCAGGTCCTTTCACAGGACAGGCTCAAAGGGGTTACCCACACCCCCAACAGCAACCTGCACCACAGGGGCACCCAGTCCCAAATATGCAACCTTATGGACCAAGAGGACAACAGGCACAAGTTTGCCCACCAAACCCTGTGTTTGTCCCTCCAGTAGTGGTTCAGCAAGCACAAAATTTGGTTCCTAGAGACCAGATTGCTGATATTGTTAGGGAGATATGTGGACCAATGGCTCGGGGGGTCCAGACTCCTATATACAGAAAACCATACCCAGAATGGGTAGATAGGGTACATGAATACCCAAGAGGATTCAGAATACCAGATTTTACTCTATTTTATGGAACTAGAAATCAGTCAACTGTAGAGCATATTGCTAGATTTGCTGCTCAATGCAGTGAATTCACTAATCATGATTATATGAAACTGAGATTATTTCCAAATTCTCTGACTGGAGGAGCATTCGTATGGTACATCAACCTTACACCTGGGTCCATTCAAAATTGGCAACAGATGGAAGAGGCATTTCATGCCCAATTCTTCCAATCGGAGCCAGAAGTTTCCATGGCAGACTTGGCTAGATTGAGTCAAAGGCCTGAGGAAAAGGCTACTCAGTTTATTGCCAGATTTAAAAGGGCTCGGAATAAATGTATCATTCTCCCAGAGCCAGAGTTTGTAAGATTGGCTCAAAACGGTTTAGAGTTCAGGCTTCGAAAGAAGTTTGATTCAACTGAGTTCAGGGATTTGGTCGAATTAACCTATAAGGTGTCTAGATATGAAGCATTATTAGAAGAAGAACAAGATCGAAATAATGCCTTGTATAAGACATATTATAGAGATCCCAATTATGAAATCGATGCAGCAGAGATTGTGGGCAAAGAACCTGTAATTTGTGAAGCATTGATTCATAAAGACACCGCCATCGACCAGCAGTTTAAAAAGAAAGATTTCCACAGAAAGTATTCTTTCGATCTGGCAAAAGAAGATGACATTTTTGACCATCTGCTTGCAGCCAATTTCCTTAAGTTACCAAAGGGAGTAAAATTGCCATCTCCAGATGAACTTAAAGGAAAAATATATTGTAAATGGCATAACTCTTGGTCTCACTCGACTAAAAACTGCATTGTTTTTCGAGACAGGATCCAGGAGCAGATTCGGAAAGGAAGTCTGAAATTCCCAACCAAAACAGAAAAGATCATGGGGATTGATAGTAACCCGTTTCCAGAAGTTGGAGAAGGCACAGTTAATGTGGTTGTACCAAACTTCCAGAATCTATCTCTGCAGGAGTTGGAAGAGGTCAACGTGCAAATGCATACTGCCAACCAGACAACTGCTAAGAAGGAGACTAGAAACCCACCAGCTATTGGACAAGGTTTCTCACATCAGAAGGAGCAATCTGACGAAGAAGCACTAGATGACAATTCCTTGGAAGCAGCTGTAATGCAGAGGATGTGTCCCAGGTACAGACTGAGTCATAAATGGTTGAGGGGACTTCCAATTGATGGAAAGCAATACTACAGAGATGTTCAAAGACATTCTAAGCCAACCAATGCTTACAACAAAAGGCCGTATCCGAGTAGTGATAGGCAGCGACCATCAATGGTTGAACCTGCAGTGGACAGAATGCATGCTAAAGGCAAGAGGTCCTTGTATGAGTCTAGACCACCTAACTCCTACAGAGTAGAAAGCAACCATTCTGAGAGAAGATTGGGGAAGAGTTCAGGTTACGGGATTAAAGCCAGGGATTGGCCTCCTAGACTAACCTCACGCAGAACTGAAAGTGGCCACTTTCATCAAAGGCCAGAAACAAACTCGAGACATGAAGTCAGGAACAAGCATCTACCTTCACAGCCGGTTTCGAAGGTAGAAAGAAACAGTTCCACATCTGGATCAGTAGGTTCGTGGGTGCCTGGAGTCCCAGACTGGTTTGTAATGCAAAACAAACCTAGGGAAGTGCTTGCTTATGGAGATGTTGTAAACCAAGGCAGGATGATCAAGCCTCCTATGGTGGCTCCGAATAACTGGGTTCTGCTTAAACACCCAAAGACGAGGGAACCAGACATGGTCCCAGTCATCTCAAGATCACAGAGGAGAAAAATTCAGCGCAGGTACACCCAGTACCAGAAAGATCTGAAGAAAAGTGGAGAAAATTCTTCACCAGTCAAAACGGAAGGAAGGAAGAACCCAAAGTCAGACCATGCTCCAAAGCCGGTTCCACAGAGCAAAGTGGTTTGCAGCCGAGAACAATTGGCTAAGGTTCATGCCGAACTAACAGCCAGAGAGAAGGCTAGTTTAGCTGGATTGGAGAAGGCTCTGATGGAGAGTGATAGTGAGACAGAAGAAGAGATTGGCACAAGCCAAAAGAAAGAAATGATGGAAGAAGAGATGTTCGAAGCCTTCATGGCTGAACAAACGTTTCTGACTAAAGAGCCAGTTGAGAAAGATCCTTCGAAGGGATCAGTTAGCAATGAAATACCAGAATGCATCATGCAGGATGTTTCCGAGGAAGTCGATCAAAGTGACCAAGAGGGGAAACAGGTACAACCAGCCATCCAGTTTGGCTCGTTTCCCCCAGTATCAGTGAACATGGTACACATACTACCACAGGAATTCCAAGCTGGAGATGAGAATCAAGAGGGGCAGGAAGCTGATCCAGTTCAGATCTCTAGTGAAGACTCACAAGCAAGTATGGTGCAAGATAATTTCGAAATGGTTACCCCGATGGAAGATGAATATGAGAGCGAGGAAATGGTAAGCATCAACCTATCGTATCCATTCGAGTATCCCCCGAATTCCATGACACAACATGTTAAGCCTTTGTACATCAAGGCTTTCTTCGATGGGATACAACTGAATCGAGTCCTAATAGACAATGGGGCAGCAGTAAACTTGTTGCCAAAATCTTCTTTGAAGAAACTAGGGAAAAGGAATCCCAGGTTGATCCCAACCAGCACAACCATCGCTGGTTTTGCTGGAGATAAGCAAATGGCTCAGGGGATTCTACCCATTAATTTAAGTGTGGGAACCAGGGATTGCATGACAGCATTCTTCGTAATCGACAGTAATGCTAAATATAATGCTTTACTTGGAAGGGATTGGATCCACACTAACAAATGTGTGCCTTCTTCTCTGCATCAGAAAATCATGATGGCTTTAGGCAATGGAGAGACAGAGGAAATCGATGCAGATCCTCAACCCTTCATAGCCTGTGCAGACTTTGCGGAGGCTAAATTGTATATTGAGGGAGTGACACCGCTCAGTATACTGATGAAAGATGACGGTTCAGCCGAAGTGACGGCTGATGAGGAAGTGACACACTTGAAGCACTTAGTCCAAGAAAGTGCTGGTGAAGAGGTCGTTCTAAAGGATGACAATGATGCTTGGTTATAGGCAAAGAAGTGAAAAGCAAGAAGCCACATCCTTGGCTCTGATTAAATTCTCAACATTGGATGTAGAAGCTATAGTCCAGAGAGTACAGGAGCAAGAAAGGGAGGTCATGATACTCGGCTGCAAGCAGAAATAGCAACAGGTCAGAATTTTGACCCTTGAGAAATATTGTGCATTGGACATTGAGACAAAAGTCCAGGAGATACAGGAGGAGGATGCCTTATGGACAGATTTTGTCTATGAGGAGGAGGGCAAGGATGTTGAACTAAAGAACCTAGGAGCAGAACAAAGCAAGAAGGCTACTTCGAAGGTTGAAGAAATCAAGGAAGAAGATTTGGTAAGTCCCCAAGCACAATACCCTTTAGAAGAAGTAAATCTAGGGGAAGGTTCTGTACAACAACCCACTTATATAAGTGCTTGTTTGAATGCTCTGGACAGAAACCAGCTATTGGTTGTTCTGAAGAAATACAAAGATTGCTTTGCATGGTCTTATAATGAACTACCAGGATTGGATAGGTCATTAGTGGAACATAGGCTCCCCATGAAGCCTAATTTCAAGCCTTACAAGCAGAAACCAAGGAGGATGAGTCCAAAAGTAATTCAGAAGGTCAAGGAAGAGATCCTTAGACTCCTCAAGGCAGGTTTTATTAGAACAGCCAGGTATGTCGAGTGGCTATCTAATATTGTGCATGTAGTCAAGAAGAATGGCAAAATGAGAGTATGTATCGATTTCAGAAACTTAAATCTGGCAACTCCCAAAGATGAGTACCCTATGCCTATAGTGGACTTGCTGGTAGACAGTTCAGCAGGTCACCAAGTCTTGTCAATGATGGATGGGCATTCCGGCTATAACCAAATCTGCATTGCAGAGGAAGATATCCACAAGACAGCATTCAGATGTCCTGGGAATATTGGCACCTTTGAATGGGTTAAAATGCCATTTGGTCTAAAGAATGCTGGAGCTACATATCAAAGAGCCATGAACACTATCTTTCATGACCTCATTGGAAGGTATTTAGAATGTTATATTGATGACATTGTGGTTAAATCCCAATCCATGGAAGAGCACCTGTTTCACTTAGAAGCAGCCTTTGAAAGAATGAGAAGGTTCAAATTAAAGCTCAACCCTCTTAAATGTGCCTTTGGCGTATCATCTGGAAACTTCTTGGGTTATGTGGTACACAAGAAAGGAATACAGATTGACCAGAACAAAGCCAAAGCCATCATTGCAGCCAGGCCTCCATCAAGTAAGAAAGAATTGCAGAAGTTCCTTGGACAGGTTAACTTTCTTCGAAGGTTTATTTCTAACACTGCAGGGAAAACTAAAGTATTTTCTTCCTTGTTAAGGCTGAAAGATGAAGAAGAATTCGTGTGGTCAGCAGAGCATCAAATTGCTTTCGAAGGTATCAAAGCCTACTTGGCTAACCCTCCGGTGCTGATGCCACCAAAGGGGAACAAGCCCTTGAAGTTGTACATAGCTGCAGCAGAGGATTCATTGGGAACTTTCTTGGCCCAAGACAACGAAGAAGGCAAGGAGCAAGCTATTTATTACCTTAGTAGGTTTTTAAATTCTTGTGAATGTAAATATTCAGCTGTTGAAAAGCTATGTCTTGCTTTGTATTTTGCTGCAATAAAATTAAGATATTATCTTTTGCCTACAACTGTCTTGGTAATTGCAACCACAGATTTGGTTAAATACATGTTATCTAGACCAATGTTGAGGGGAAGAATTGGCAAGTGGATACTTGCCTTATCATAATTTCATCTAGAATATGTCCCTCAAAGGGCAGTAAAATGGCAGGTTTTAGCCAATTTCTTGGCAGATCATCCATCTCAAACAGAGAACCAGGAGATAATGGAGCTTGGTATGGCTAATGTTGAGCCATGGCAGATGTGGTTTGATGAGTCGAAAGCCAATGGTTTAATTGGAATTGGTGTTGTAATAAGATCTCCACAAGGGGTAGAAACCACACATGGTTTCAGAGTAGATGAAGCCACTTGTTCTAATAATCAGGCTGAGTATGAAGCCTTAATAGTAGGATTAGAAATCCTTATTGGGCTACAAGTACATGCAGTTGACATATTTGGAGACTCTCAATTGGTGGTTAATCAAGTGAAAGGGATTTTCAAGTGTCAAAGCATAAGTATTTTGCCATATTATGTTGCTGCATTACATTTGCTTTCTCAGTTTCAAATAGCAAATGTAACCCATGTTCCAAGATTCTTGAACATTAGAGCTAATGATGTGGCTCAAAAGGCTTCGAACTTCAAGAGAAAGGATAATTCTCAAAGGGACATAAGTCAGACAACATACTAGAAATTGATACAACCTTTGAATAAAAGGAATATGGTCTTGGAAGCCAACCATAATGACTTACAAGAACAAGATTGGAGGTATCCAATAATGCAATATTTAGCTGGTCCATCTTCAAAGGCCAGCAGGAAGGTCAAATTGCAGCCCATGCAATATATGATATATGGTAATGCTCTTTACAAAAGAGGGGGAGATGGCTTATTGCTGGAGTGTTTGGGCCCAAAAGAAGCATTAACAGCCATGGTTGAGGTTCATGAAGGCATCTGTGGCGCTCATCAGCCTGGTGTAAAGATGAGATGGTTGCTTCGAAGGCATTCCTATTATTGGCCAACCATTCTTAAGGACTGCATCGAATATGCAAGAGGTTGCCAGGCATGCCAAAAACATGGCGCAATAAGGCATGTGCCCATAACTGACTTACATGCAGTAGTGAAGCCTTGGCCATTCAGAGGATGGGCCATGGATATGATTGGCAAAATACACCCACCTTCTTCGAAACATCATTGTTTCATTTTGGTGGCCACTGATTACTTCACTAAGTGGGTTGAAGCCAAGCCATATAAGGCTGTAGATCAAACAGAGGTCATTGGATTCATTAAAGACTTGATCCATAGATTTGGCATCCCACAAACCATAACTATAGACAATGGGACTGTGTTTGATGGGAAGATGGTGAGATCTTTTGTGGCAGAATATGGAATTAGTCTTGTTAATTCCACACCTTATTATGCACAAGCCAATGGTCAAGCTGAATCATCCAATAAATCCTTAAAAAAAAAGGTATACAAAAGGTTGTGGAAGATAGTCCTAGGGATTGGCACAACCTTCTGTTGGATGTTTTGTGGGCTCACAGAACTTCTCCAAGATCAAGCACAGGAATTACTCCTTATGCCTTAGTATATGGGCATGATGCAGTGTTACCTGTGGAAATTAATATTAAATCTTTGAGGGTAAAATGCCAAGATCAGTTAGATCCCGAGCAATACCATCAAAGCATGTGCCTGGAGTTAGAAAGCATAGATGAAGCCAGAATCCTGGCTTTGAATAGCATTCTTTTACAAAAGAAGAAAGCAGCCAAGAATTACAACAAGAAAGTTAAACACATTGGCTTTGATGAAGGTGATTTGGTATGGAAAACAATACTCCCAATAGGAATTAAAAGCCATAAGTTTGGCAAATGGTCACCTAACTGGGAAAGGCCATATCAAATTCATAGAGTTTTGCCTTTTGGAGCATATCATTTAAGGAATTTAAATGGTTATGTACATCCCAAAAAGATTAATGGCAGGTATCTGAAACCTTATTTTCCAACCATTTGGGAAACACAAGGAATAGGATAATACAAAAACACAAGGCTATTCGAATGATGCACAAGATTTGTTCTTTTATAAAGAATTAAATACGTTGTGCCACAGATTGGCCCAGAAATCATTACAATGTCTTAATTGTTTTTGTACAGTAGACTTTCTATTGCTAAGTAACGGAAATAATTGGATAGCTGCAGCCATGTCTCCTTTTCGATCAGTCAACTCTTGATTGGTGATGTGCAATTTGGTATCGGTTCGAACCAAGGCCCGGTTTACTGCAACTAGCTCCTCTTCAAGTTGGGCTTTCTTCTCCAGCAGCTGAATTCGAAATTGAGAAGCAGAAGAGTGCTGTTCCTTGAGATCTGATACTTCAGCATGCACTCGAGAAACAAAACTCTGATCCTTAGCCAGTTTCTCGTCTGCAGCCTTAGCAGCATGACAAATGTTGAGGTAGAAGTCAACAGTAGCAGCTGCCTGAGATAGATAACTTGAAACTTTCATACCAGACTGCTCAGCGATTTTGCAACATTGAAGGAACCCATCTCTGATTATTGGCCTTTGCAGAGCCTCGAAGGGAATTCTTGAGAAAGAAATTAGCAGTTCTAGGCATGTGCCCATATCTATCAAAGGTACAGAAGGCTTGCTGCTAGAGGAAGAACTCTCAAAAATTTCCAGCAAGGAGTCAGCCAAGACTAATGGCTCAGCTTCGGCATTAAATGATGGAGAGGTAGAGGGTGTGTCGGAGAAACTAGCCAGTTTGGCTTCGAAAATGTCTACCTCATCTATAGACATGAGGGGTGCAGAAAGTGTTGTGGTGAAAAGCACAGAGGACTGCATGGGAACAGGAGAAATAGGTGGAGCATTTCTGGCAGCCTCTATGGTCTTAACCACCAATGAATCAAGTGAAGAGGGGTTGGAAGGGGGTAAAGATGATGAACCAAGAGTTGGGGAACTATCAGCACCCTCTGAAGGAGAATCAACTACCATGTGAGATGAAGTAGCAGTAGGAGGAAGAGCGAGGATCGAAGAAGCAAACTGAGGCAGATCAAGAGTCAAGAAAGGGAGGTATGGTTCTAAGCCAAGGAAAAGAGATGCAGGGATACTTGGACTCGGAAAAGATGTATTGAATACAGGCTTAGGAAGTGGGAGCATGATTTGAATGGTTTTCACGCGTTGCATCTGGTCAATTTCAACTGAAATTGGGGAAGGTCTCGCTGGAAAGATGAATGCAGTGGTCGTTGCTGCAAAAAGAAGAAAATGTGAGGTAATGTCAAGTCTCAGTCTTGAAGATTCGACAAGAAAGAATAAAGGCATGAAGAAAATTACTTGTTCCAGTGTATAGTTCAATAGTCTGTTGTTCTATTGCCATTTCCTTTGGTAATGCATCAACGGCAACGACCTTCTCTCTTAGGAATTGTTGCTGCTGACTCCCCTCAGCCCTTTCAAGGACAACTATGGCTTTGGAATATTCTTGTTCTACAGCCTTATGGTTGGGGTCTTCAAACGAGCCGGTAGTTAAAGCAGTAATCTTCCTCCTCTTTTCTATTACTTGGGCAATTGTCTCGGAATCAGAATCTTCAGTAAAGTCGGAAGGAGAAACAGTAATTTTTCTTCTCCTTTTCCTTTGAATTGATATCATTCGCTCCTCCATTGTCTTCTCGACCTCTTTAGATTGGGATCCAGACTCTTCAAAAATGAACTCCTCCTCTACCTTCTTAGCGGCCGTCTCCTCTTGAGCCAATTGGGGTATTCTTTTGCTTCTTTTCAAGGGAGACTCCTGTTCTTGATCTTCTTCTTCTTCTTCTGTCTCTGGAAGCTCAGTTTTTTCCTTTTCTAGCTCAAGGAGTCTCTTCTTCTTTTGTTGTTGACCACCTTCATAGAAGAAGGATTAGAGATAAGATAGCAAGCATTATGTGGGGAGGTTAGAGAAAAGGAAAAAGGGGTACATACTTCGGGTGACTCTGGGAGGAATTGAAGCAGCCGAAGTAAACTGAGTTGCAGCAGGTATTGTAATTGAAACAATGGAAGAAATGACAGTCTCAGTTCCCTTGGGCTTGGGCACATCCAGCACCTCCAATAGGTTCTGAGGAGGTATAGCCAAATAAACCTCCATGTTGCTCACCCACCAATTTTGATATCTCTTCAATTCAGAACCTTGAGGAGAGAAAGGGGTGAACTCAAAACTGGCCAAATCATCCATAAACTTGAAGGTTGCCTCTTCTAACCTTGATTTTCGAACCTTCAAATCCCTCTTAGTAAGGCTCAGATTGGTGTTGCTACAGAGAGGGATTGGAACCCCTTGTGTGAGACCAAATTGTCTAGCAAATTGGGCAGGACAATAGGGCTCAGCTATACATTTATAAGCTCTAGGATTGGTGGTCCCGATGAATATCTCTTGAGGAATTAGAAGAGAAGCCCATATCTCCTTATGAACAGATAAGGTGCAGAGCCTGTCACTTAGGAAATTATTCAACCAAGTTGGGCCAATATTGGATTCGAAGGGACGGAAGTAATGAAGAGGAGGGGTGGCTGGTAGCTGATGAAAGAAAGAAAAATAAAAGGAAAAAGTAGAGGGATAGAGTGAAGCATTGGCCAATCTTATGCCATGAGTAAAAGAAAACGGCCCAGAAAATTTGAGGCATTTGGATTGCAAGTCGGTGAAGTAGGCGAAAAGCCAAAGCTGAAGGATCCAGAATGGCCCCCCTTGGTTAGCATCTAAGGGTTTTTCACAAAAGAGAGAGCAAGCTCTATATGTATGGCCTAAGATATATGGGGCCAAGGCTACTCGTTTCCGCAAGACGAAGGCTTTGGCAAGAGGAGCAAATTCTGACATTATTCTTTGGGAAGAAGTACAGAAGAGAAATTTGCAAAGCCAGTATAACAAGAAGGAAAAGAATTCCCTATCAGTTACCGGGCCCTCTTTTTTATTCTCAGCTCTAACAAAATCACTATAAGAGGAAGTAAAAGAAGGGAGAAGGAAAGGGACCGTTAAATCAGGGAATCTGGGGTAATGGGAGTACCAATAGGGGATACTCCTAAAAGATGGCAAATGTCAAGGACAGTGGGAGCCATCATCCCACACCTAAACTGAAAGAAGTTGAAAATAGGGTTCCAAAAACATAAAGCAGCAGGAATTAGAAAAGGGTCTTCTGAGATAGTTACCCTAGATAGTAGAAGAGCATCGAGAAGGCAGAGTTCTTGAAGGTCCAGTGTCCTAGCAGGGACAACCCGGTCGTACCATTCTTGCCACTCTGGTCTCATCGTGGGCCAGCATCGGTGAGGACGATTGACTTTGCAACCTTTCCAGTCGAAACCACCCTCATACAGAAGACATTGATTCTCCAAACAAGGATACAGGGCGGGAAGCTCAGAAGGGATCTCCTTGAAAATGGGCCCAAGCACGTACTCTCGTTGCACATGGCGACGAGGGATAAAGATACGCCCATCGATGACACTTTTCTCATCACGCTTGTATTTCTCACATTCAGCATCAATAAGCCGTTTCAAAGCCACAGATGAGCTTACGCGCTCTATGGTCGGAACTTTTGATGAGGAAGAAGCCATTGATAGTGAGTTTTTTCGGAAAATATAGAAGGGAGTAGAGAGAAATGGAAATCTAAAGGGGGTTTGAATGCGTAAGCAATTCCGGAGCACAGAGTAAAAAGGTTTTAAATAACTTTTGTGTTCGGGAATATATCTCGTAAGTCGTTAAGTACTAAAACGTGCGAATACAAGGAATCTCTTTCAACATCGATAATTTCTGGAGGGAAAAGCACATTGATGCCAGCTTCGAAGCCAAATTTTGGCGCTAAAATTTCAAACAACAACGGCTTCGAAATGCAGAAGCCGACTTCGAAGCATACTACATGCTTAAAAATGCTTGAATGCTCAAAGTATTGGTCTACTTCAAAAAGTCCAAAGACCTGTTTGAAGGTTATCAGTCAAAGTGACAACATTCTAAGCAAACCTAAGACTCTTTAAAGAAGAGGGGCACTGTTCGAAACATCTAAAACCAATCATTGGTTTCTATATGTACAAGAAGGAATTGCCATAGGTTGCCCTTCGAAGCCAAAGAAATCAGCTTAAAATTGATTGGCTATATCAACCATGACCATATATTGGTTACAGTTAGTGTTGAAGAGTAAAATTGTTGAAAACGAAGCACTAAGATAATATCTGCCAGAATTGTCAATTTTACTCCATGAATTGGAAAAAGACATGATTGGTTCCTTCTAGTGTTTCATTATTAAAAGAAAATGATTGAATATATAATTCGAAGGATGATGTTGTCCAATTCGAAGCTCTAAATTAGCTTTAAAATATAAAAGGAAGCAGAGTCGAGCAATGACGAGTGCAAAAGAACTTTGTTTGTATTAAAGATAAAGAGATTACATTGAATAACCCCATTTTGGTACAAACTCAAGTTCATAAAAATAAGGAATAGAATAGATAACAAGATCATGAAATTTAGTCCAACAATGGTCAATGAATTTCAGCTCTTTCTTTATTATATCTTCTATTTCTTCAAGAGTTGGCTGTATGAGCTGATGTGCTCTCACTTCATAATAGAGCTCTTCAGCCTTTATTTCAAAAGCCTCTTCCCTCAATCTTTGTTCCAATTCATCTACGATCAAATCATCCCAATATGCAGAATCTTTATTCTTGAAGTCGTCGAATTCTTCGGTGAAGTTTTCTGCGTCATACTGGGCCTGAATTCGCAGAGACGAAAGTTGGTCTAAAGATTGCATAGTGACCATGGAATTCCGATGCCAATAAAGGAGCACTGGAAGTTGGTCCAAAAACAAATGAAGCTCTGCTTGGGCAAGAGGGTTGAGGACATAACCCCTAGTCAGGACATCACAAGCCCATCGAAAGTTTTCAAGAGGAATGTCATCCTCAAGAACATTGAAGGGCAGGTGGGAGAAAGCCGCGAGCAAAAGTTGAGCTTGCTTTCGCTCGGCTGGAGAAGGGGGTGACGGAGGTTGGTAAGGTGGAAAAACTTTGTCCATTGGAAGGGCAAGCCTTAGTTTCTCCATCCAGGACAAAGTAGGAGGAGGAGACGGAGTGGATGGTTCTGCTTCAAACAATGAAGAAGAAGATGTAGATGCTTCAGCTTCAAAGGATGGAGAAGAAGGTGTGGATGCTTCCATTATAGGAGATGGCGCGGGAGCGGAAGGAACAAAGGCATTAATATAAGCAAGCCAGTCCGAAGAGCAGATCTTCGCCTTCTTGGCTAAGAATGATGGGGTGTACCCTTGTGCTTCTTCTGAGCGCCGGATAGCAGGCATTATCTTCGTAGGTATAGAAGATGTATACCAAGCCACAAGCAAGTTCTCCTCCAAGCTACGTCGTTGGTCAATGGGCACATAAGGATAGACCACTGAGCTTCGAGCGTAGGAAGGAAATTCCAAAGGGTCAGTGAATTCAACGAAATGGTGATTGATTCGCTCCCTTAAATCACAAGTCTCAGGTGTTGACCAGTTGGTCCAGCCAGAGACCCCAGGAGATGAAGAAGTTGTAGCCTCATCCCATGCAGAATTTTTTCCTAAATCCATGGCTGCAAATTGCTGAATCGAGGGATCGAAAGCAGTTTGTTCGAAATGCAAGGAAGAATCAGAAGAAGAATTTCTTGTATCTCTGGCTGTAGTTTGTCGAATCGAAGTCTTAAGGGCAATATATTCGTGGTCCAAAGGATGATAATTTGCAAAGGTATCCATAACCTGAATATAGGAAGGTGGATAAAGGTGGCTAATGAATGCGTGGAGGTTCTTTCGAGGGGAATCAGCATTACCCAATGACTCTTCGTATGCTTGATCAGTAGAAAAGAGAGTTGGTTTAGCCATGGTCTGTTCGAATACTAAGGTGTTGGGATATTCAACAGAATCAAAAGGGAATTAATGCAAATAATCATCAAATAGGTGACGATTATGTTTCCTGGAGATGAATTCCATACACGATCCAAAAGCGCGGGAAAAGCTTCTTGGTCCACTAATATCACCAAGTATTGGGTATATTAGTGCGGGGGGTAATGTTAGCTATATATTTTGTAAAAGCCAGTTACAGTCTGACACGTGGCAGAATAAGGGTATTATTGGAAAATAATTTAAGTCTCCAATCCTGATCGTACACGTGGTGATGATAATTGGTTCTCACATGGTCTGAGCAACATTGGATCAGTAAAGAAATGCAAGGTGGCGTGGCTTCAACGGTTACTCATATTCAAATTCAAATACAGGAGGGAAGCCTAACTGCAAATGGTGGCATAATGGAGCTACTTCTAAGGCAACATGATCAGCGATCATGGAGGGGCAGTTCGACGGTTCGAAGAGCAGTTCGAAGGTCATCTTTGACAAGTATAAATAGCAGAGAGACCCCCAGGAAAAGGGACAGAACTCAGATCATAGATACCAGTCTTTATTTCATATTTTTACTTTCCAGTTTTACATTCCTGTACTTTCAATACCTGCACTTTACATATCTGCACTGTACTTCAATTCATAGGAGTAGTCTCAAGTAGATTCAAGTGGACTGTTGCTGTAAACCTCTTCGAGGCTGAGTTTGGACTATTGTAAGTTTTTCATTTTTATGAAATACTTCCATTGTTCTTCATATTAATTGTTATTTCTCTTAATTTCTCCTAAGTCGAGCCACCAGTAAAAGTCCTCTTCATTGAGGCTGAAAGAACTAAAACACAATCGTCTGGTAATTGGTTGGCAATCACAATTTCTGTAAGGACTGATTGATCCTTACTGGCACGCTCACATTCACAAAAATACCCTTCGAAAAGCCAAAAAGCCAACACTTGTATAAGTATTCCTCTACTTATATTCTATTATTATTTATTTCTTCTAATAGGCAATTATCCTTTTTATCTAATTTTTTGACTATTTTTAATATTATTTTATATTTTATTTCATTATATTTTTTTGTTCCATCATTATTTATAATTCATCTACACTATAATTACTTAAATTCATTTTTTTTTATTTCCTAGTGATATTAATTCAAAAGATTCCCTTGGATCTCCTGTAAAGATAAGAATAATATTTGTATCATTTTCTACGAGAGTTAACTACTTATCTTTATCTAATATGCAGAGTTTTATGTATAATTTTTAATTGATTTTTCTTAAGATTTTCGTTAATTTCTTCTAATAACCTAATTATAATATTATTTTATTCAATAATTATTTTATAGTGCAGTATTATTATTTAAATTACCTTATTCAACTTCTTTAGTGTATCTAATGCTCATACATTAATATTAGCAAAATTAATAAACTAAACTCTAATATCAATTCTAAAACACACACACAGAGAAGATAATTAAGTTAATAATAAATTAAAATTTAGGTCTTATAATAATTTTATATAACCTTTGGGTTTATTTTATTTTTATATTGTCTTTAAAACTAAATTGATTCAAATTTAATATTTTAATAACTTAATTGATAAAATTAAAATTTTAAGGACATAAACCAAAAAAGCGTTAAAGTTTAGAGACTATTCGTGATTTATCCTTTAATTTAGCTCTGATGTAAAATGGTAGGAGGAGGAGATTCCTTTCCATTCGAAATCTCAATTGAATGGCATTGTTTAGGTTACTGAGGCACATCACGAATCTCGTTATGATAATTTGAATTGTTTATTTTGTTGAGCATTTTATGTAGTTCATCCACATAAAAAATTAAGTCAATCTAATAATCGTAGTATATTTAATTTATCTTGTTTGTCATAAAAAAAATAGACGACATTTGTATTTTTAAAAATAAACCATCCATTTCTTAGTGACAAACGCGATAAATTACACTACGATTATCAAATCAACCTAATTTTTTTTGGTAAATAAAATACACGAAATGTCCGACAACATAAACAATTTGAATCGTTGAAACGAGACCCGTAGTAGTCCCCATGGGCCCAAACAATGTCGTTCAATCTACTTTGACTAATTTTATGATAATTGGTCACACACTTAATTATATAAGGTCCAACTCGCCTGTATACAAGTAATGCTGCGATTGACTAACAAGGGGATTTTGTTATGAGCAATGTTAGATATATAAAATTTTCTACCAAAATGAGTGTTTGATATAAAATTTGATATCTCTAGCATTTTTGTTTTATTATACTAAGGATTCGTTTGAAAAATAGTATTTTATTTTTAGTGATTTTTTGATTTTTTAGAAAAACACGTGTAAAATTTTTTTTAAAAAAATGACAAATTACAATGGTAGTCCCTATACTGTGATCTTTGTGTCATTTTAGTCCATACAATTTCAATTGGCTCGATTTTGACCATAAATTTATGATATTGTTTTAATTTGGTCTAATTACTCTTGGTAATTTGTATGAAAAATATGTATATAAGTGGCATCTGTCATATTTTTAAGAATAAAATTATAAATTTATTGAACTCAATGAGTTAATCTTAACCAATCCAGTGATAATTTTCCCTCAAAAACACTATCAATATTATTAATTGAACTAAATTGACACAAAATTTAAAATTAAGGATTAAATTTGAACCAATTGAAAGTGTGTGGACCAAGATAACATAAGAAGCAAAATATAAGAATCACCGGTGTAATTTATCCTAAAAAGAATAAATTAATTTTTTGTATTCATTTTAACTTTTATACTATTTTAACTAATTGTCATACATGGTTTACAATTTAAAATCGGAACAGTAGTGATATTTCAGGAAATAAAATGGGGAACCAATGTAATTTAAAAAATATAAAGAGGGTGTCAATAGAATCCCCGCTTATATCATTATGGCTTGTTTTGAGAAGTTGGCTTTTAGCCAATTTTTTTAGTTTGTAGCAAAAGTTAAATATTGGCTTTTTTGAATTTTTTTTTCATTTGAGAAGTTGGTTTTTGTCCAATGGTAAAATTACAATTCTACCCTTCATAGGTCAAAATGTGTTATATGGGTGAAGTTATAAATATTTTAAACTAAATAGGGATAGTTTGGTCATTTTATTATAATTTGACATCATAAACAAATATTAATAAAAAAGTCAAAAGTAACTTTTTATCAACTTCCCAAATCATTTGTCTAAAAAAAATTAAAAATTTAATTAAAAGCCAAAAAACTACTTTTTATCATTTTTTTCAAAATAGGCCTATATGTTGAATATTCATGAGGCAGTACTCTCTCAGAATTATGGTTAATATGAAAAGCAAATGTGAGATTGAGATTTTATTGGAGATCTATATTTTTGACTCATTTTGGAATTAATTTTTTTAATTGATTTATTTAATTTTTTTAATAGAAAAATATGTAAAAAATGAGTGATTTAACAATTTGTAATAAGTTTTCGATTTTTTTCGCCTATTGATTAATGAGGCCTTAGAATAAATTTCAATTAAACATCAATATTGTTGAATAAATTTTGAATAAATTACATTAATAGTTATTAACTTCGTTTAGGAAGTGATTATTTTTTAAATTTTTTGATTATTTGACTATTTTAATTTATATATTTAGAAAAATGGCTTAAATATTTTTAAATAATTATATTAAAAAAAGTGTTTGATACGATGTTTTGCTATTAAATAACCAAATTGCCCTTACATAACCAAGCTGCCAGTCGTTGAACTCCAAACCGGCGTTGGCTTACGTGGGACGTACGGTCTGCACGTCAATTTTTTTTTTCAAAGTTGAATTGTAATTGAATAAAAAGGATTGTAATATTAATTGAAAAAAAAATAAACAAACCTTCAGCCATTGTCATTTAATTGAAAAAAAAAATAAACAAACCTGGGTAACAAAAAAATAAAAAGGATTGTCATTTATTCTAATTGAATTGTAATTTTTAACATGTACAAAAAAAAACAAAGTAAAACTTATACACAATTAATTATATATATGAATAAACCTTCAGTCACTTGTTAAACCTGACCCATTAATATAATTTATAATTTTTTTAAAATTTATAAATTATTAATAATCATCAGCTTGTAATGAATTTTTTTTTTCAAATACGTATTTTTCTTCAATTATTTTGTTGTCAATTCATTTTTTTTTTTCAAATAAAAATTTTTTTAATTACTTTTTTTTTCAAATAAATTTTGTGTCCATTAAATTTGTTTGAATTTTTTTTTCGAAAAATTTGTTTTCAAGTAATTCTTTTTTCCAACTATTTTGTTTTCAATTTTTTTTTTCAAGTAATTTTTTTTTTCAAGTAATTTTTTTCCAATTATTTGTATTTCAACTATAATGTATCCCATTGTCATAAATAATAAAAATTAAATTCAAATATATTTTTGGCTTGAACGCGAACTCTTTTCTTTAGTTGATGTTTACAAAAAATTTCAAACATTTTGTTCAAATTTGTTAAAAATTAAATATGACTTTTTATGTTTTTCTACAAATAAATAAAAAAAACCAGCTTATAAAATTATTAAATTTGTCAGAAATTGAAAAAATTACCAAAAAAATGATGAACTACAACTAAAAAAGAATGCTATTCTTTGTTATGAAATTGGACTGGGAGTCAAATATCAAAGGCATCCAATAGGTGCAAAATTGAACGAAACTAAAGGTTAATCTAGACAAATAAAATTTATAAAGAACATTACAAACGTTTAGGAAGCTGCAATTCGAATATTATGCATTACAAATAGTTCCATAAGTACAATGACTTGCTACGTGAGTCACATTCCACAACAAATTTTCACATCGAAAAGTGCATATTCACAATAGTCCCAAACTGCGTATATAAAACAAATGGTCGCGTATGCGAACGTGAACTCTTGCCATATCCACATCTGTATCCCCAACCATGAGCCCATCATCTAGATTTTCTCCGCCACCGTGAACGTCGGGCATGTCATCTAGCGCTGATGAAACAGAATAATGTCTGTCGTTGCCCAAGGCAGCTAACTCGTGTCTACGAATGAAATTGTGTAACGCCATTGATGCACCAACCAATGGCACTTGCACCGTCACAAAATCATAGTCCGGCATGTTATGCAAGAACTTCCACCGAGATTTCCATACTCCAAAAGTCCTTTCCACCACACTCCTCAATGACACATGCGCTTCGTTAAACATTTCTCTTGGGTTATCGGGTCGTCTATGTTCCCGAAATAGTGCTTGATGATACCGAGACCCTTTGAATGGTGCCAAGTACCCCTTCTTGTTTGGATATCTCACATCCACAAGGTAATATTTACCTATAGTTAAATAAAATAAAATAAAACAATTATATACACGTGACATAAACCCGCACTAGTGCTGAATCTGAAATTTGTTACCTTCTTGTGGGTGCGGAAACGGTGTGCGTTGATTTTCAATTATTTCTTTGAAGATGCGACTGTCATGCATGCTTCCATCCTTGCCGCAAGAAATAAAAATGAAGCACATGTCAAAATCGCAGACTGCTAGTATATTTTGGGTTGGATAACCTTTTCGGCCATAATATGTACCCGCATCACGGGCAAGCAACACGGCTTCTACATGAGTTCCATCCAACGCACCTATACAATTCTGCCATAATAGAACACATCACAACTATTTAATTGGACACCGCATTCTACACAAGTGTTCTTAACAGAAATTACTGAATTCTCACCTTGAACGGTACGTATTTGCCTCTTGACCGCAAGTAGGGATGCCTACTATTTTGATCTCTAGTTGGCTTGCAATGCTGTTCAATGAACAATTTCATTGCATCCAACATTGCATGAAAATGTCGAGAAACCGTTTCTCCCAAGTGCTGAAACCGCTCTTAAATGTTTCGGTTTTGGTAGCCGGCCAAGGTATGAATGAACATGGTAACACTTTCTTCAATGTGTAATCCATGGGGGCTTTTAGGTACCCCGTAAACCAAAATCCCGTCGTAATGTATCACATAATGCTTTAAACACATACAGAGGCATATGCAAATTTTCTTTGCCCCTACCCAAGTGTCCATCAAATAATTCTTGAATCCATGCACAACCGGTTAAAATTGAAGTTCGACATGGGATCTTCTCCATGTACTTCACGTAATATTCCATTGCATGCCACGCTGCTTCAACGATTACATCGTTCTATTGGTCCTCTTGTTCTTCTGCTTGTTCGATTATGTCATCATCATTATTTCGATACAGATTAGTACATTCACCATTCCACATATCAAAATTCTTGAACCCTACAATGCACACAACACAGGATTAATTACGTCAACGATGTAGTCTTGTCATATTATAAACTAATGCACAAAATAAAAAGAATGGCAACACCCATGCATACATCCACATTTTCCTACAAACCATAAAGATGAATGCAGTCGATGAAATTGAACAATTCTAGTTGGGAATTCTACTACAGTAAACACAAACCACGCTTCGATGAAGTAATACTGCATAAAATGTTCGACATTAGGTCCGTATCCATTTACCCAAAACATTAATTTTAACTAACAATACTGATAAGCGAAGCTAGGAAAAACCAAAAATAAAGAAACATAATAGCACAAGTCATGTCCACAAACACCCAAAACAGTTTCCATTTTCCCCAAAAACAACAAACCGCAGGACTCACAGTCCTTTGGAGGCCTTCAATGCCGCAAGCTAACCGACCACATTACCATCATCAGGCATGCACATTAGTATCTCACGGTAATTTGCATTCTCCAATGCAATGCAAGCAAAGTGGAAAAGGGTCATTCTGAGGAAGTCAGGTATAGCCATAATCCTTTGTATGCATGCCTCAATGCCATACTTTTGAGATGCACCAGTTCCATGCCTAACTGTAAGGTGCTTCTGTGAACGAACAGCCTCGGAGAGATGGTTGAAACTGTCTGCAAGCACTGATGCACCACTGGATGGCTTCTTCGACTTTCCACTTGTACTACCCCCCTTCTTGCGCTTTGACCCCTGCTCCGTTTCATCTACCTGGACGATGGGGGAGGGTGGTGATGAGTCCACCACCGGTTGATATGGCTCAGTAAATGGCTGCAACCCAGGGGAGTTAACTGAATCGGATTCATCGTCCGCAATGTCCGCAACTTACTCGCCAGGGGTCCAATGATGTTTTCCAGTCGTGGTTGCACCTGTAAAAACTTCCCGCCTCAAATCTTCATGTTCTAATGGCTTGGTCGTGAATTTGTACGCTAGCTTGTTTGTCTGCAAATGAGAAGAATAAAAATTAGAAAAACCAAATTAAAGTAGTAAAGTAACAAACAACCAAATTAATTACGAATATGAAATGAACAATACACTACAAGTATATACAACATATTACATACCGATTTCAAATTTTCCCACCACTCCTCTGACGCGGTGAACAACCCGGTTGCCTTGTCAAACCCAATGCCAGTTACACCCTTACTGCTGTCCATCAACTTATTCTAAGCCTGTCACTCATTTTTCAAAGCAAGGTACTTATTCTTGAACTGTTTCATGTCATGACATCTACCCGTGCGCTGAGCGAATTTCACAGCAATTTCCTTATACCTGGCAACTGTGATAGTTGTACCTAGCCTATGTCTCGCTAAAATTTGCTCTCGCACACACTCTAAGAATATTTCGATTGATACACTGTCCCAAGTTGCTTTATGTGAAAGATCAATGTAATCAGCCAACTCTTCACTAG
The DNA here is from genome assembly GCF_055761805.1 of Camellia sinensis. Taxonomy (NCBI): domain Eukaryota; kingdom Viridiplantae; phylum Streptophyta; class Magnoliopsida; order Ericales; family Theaceae; genus Camellia; species Camellia sinensis. The sequence continues at coordinate 29,221,830 of NC_138966.1, read as the reverse complement.
GCAAGTGTCCAACACCTTTATGTTTGGACGGTGTTCGAGGGGATGAACATGTTGCCGTCATTGAACTAATTACGGTACAAGGTAGTGTACACATGTTACATAAATTAGAAACGAAAAATAGACAACATCTCACAGGCAAATATGATATGCAAAAGTAAACTGGAAAGAAGGAGAAAAGTAGAACATAACTAATAATAGCAAGTAGCATTTACAATAGTCCAGTTTTGTAACTTCAGTTACTAGTTAAACAAGCATCCAACGTACATACACGATGTTGTTACAACGTTTTACATGTGCAGTAATAATATGATAACCGTTATGCACAACACAGAAATAACCGTTTTCATGACACGCATGGTATTAAAAATTTGCACGATATCAGCCCGTAACTGCATGACTTCGCTTGGGAATGAGTCATGGTCGGGGCTCGGTCTCCCTAATTCATCACACCAACCAATCCAATTTACACATTGCTGATGAGCAACAAACATAACTGTGGTTAGCTATGGAAGTTCAATTTTGCCAATCAATGGAGATTCAAATAACATATTTTACACAACTCACCACGGGCCGATGACAAACATAATATGCATGACCAGGATTTTTGTGGGATCTGGAAACCTTAACAAAACAATAGCCATAGCCGCAAGCACACATTCGTCATGGCCATGTTGACGTGCTAGTGGACATGGAGGAAGCCATCCGCTGTTTCTTACTAAGAAATATTTAGTAAAAATAATAATTTTTTAAATTTTTCTAGTACACTTTACAGAGAATACAGGTTTATCTTTAGTATAAATAATACTTTTGTGATGTGATTCTATCCAAACAACCATGCTATGTCATCTAAAGTTTGGCCTAGTCCGACATTGGATCATTTTAACTCTTAAATAAACCACTCAACCAATACATATCAGCTATGTTGTTGTCATTTATCTTGAAGAGTTATTAAATAAATTAGACTGTTTTCATAATTATTTGAATATGAAACATTAACAAACTTCATTGTTAAGTAAATGTAGGTCTTTTGAGAAATATTTTACTTTAAGCCCAACTGTGGTATATGTAATTATAAATTATAATTTATAATATTTCTAACGGATTAAATTAGAATTTCTCATCTTAAGTCCTGTCCAAGAATTTATAAATTACAAATGTATTCCAAATGTTAAAATTATGAGAATGAACTGGCCCATGGCTGCCTGTAATTTGATATGCATATGAGGCATGACAAGTTCCACAATGCAGCTCTATAAATCAGAATTATAGAGCTACATATTTGACTAATATATAAAAAAATAAAAAATAAAACACTTTAAAATAAGAGTTCAATCATTTTAGTTTGTTGTATGAAATTTGTTTTTGATTGCTGTAATCAAGGTATATTACAAGTGAAGAATAGAATTTATTTTCCAATGGCTTGCAGTCTTAATTTATTTTTTCAGGAAAATGACAAAATCAAATTAATTTATTTTAAAGTGTTTTTATTCTACCTTTATTGACGAAATCAGGAAAATGGCTTGCAGTGGCTTCCAATGGCTTTAATTTGTTTTAATTCAGATTAATTAAAAAAATTTGTTTTAATTCCAATGGCTTTAATTTGTTTTAATTCAGATTAATTAAAAAAAATTTGTTTTAATTCCAATGGCTTCCAATCACGAAAGTCAGATTAATTCATTTTAATTTGTTTTTATTCTACCCTTAATTCCAATGGTTTCCAATGGCTTGCAATCTTAATTAACAAACACAGATTGACAGATTATTATGAAAAATTTGCTCCATTTCATATATGATGCACAAACACAGATTGACAGGAAAAAAAGGGGAAAAACACAGCATACAAAATCAGATTTCAAGCAACTAGTATGAAGATCAAAATATGGAACATAATCGTTTTGAACCAAAAAAAAAAATTATTTCCAACTCCAAACCTAATCATCTGCACATTCGGATTGTTAATTGATAATTATGGAAATCAATGGGGGAAAAAAACAGCTCAACACAATATTTTGGGTTATTATGAGCCATTTAACTAAGGGGAGAAAAAAAAAAAAAACGTGGTTGTCGGCGATTTAAATTTGGGGAAAGATGGATCATCACCAGATCGGTGTAAATATCCACCGAATACCATCACTATGGGCCAAAACATAGCAAGATCTTGTAGATCGGAATGGAAAATGAACATAACCGAGTTGACAAAGGTAACAAACACATATATAATCAGTTCAGGTGATTTACCTGCCGTAGTTCTTCGCCGGTTGTGTTGTGTGGAAGGTAAAGCTCCGCCAGAGAGAGATCAGTCGCAAACTCGTGTTGCTGCAGTTGATTGTGAGAGACGGAACGGAAGAGATGAGAATAGGGCAGAGGCTTTTGTTTCAGCTGTGTATAAACCCATAACCATTGAAATAGTCAAAGGATAAAATAGTAATTTGACCATTGTTTGTAACCCAGTTGTACACACGCGTGCACTGTTCACGCTTTTTGGCTTATTTCATATATGAGGCTACAATAGCCTCAATTTCTTTTTCCCAACCAACGCCATTATATTTTTGTTTGTCATTTTAGTTCTCGTATTTTTAATTTGTTCAATTTTCACTTTCAATATTAAATTTTGCTCCAATTTAATTAAATCAGTAACTGTGTGAGTGATTTTCTGACCACACTGCCCACTTAGTAACCAGCTGGAGAGCATCGGCAGAATAGATGGCACATGGCTGACCTGCAACAGAAAGAGAAGATTCCGGTGGTGGTTCGTCCACCCGGGGGCACTCCGACGATCAAGTCAGTATATCTCTCAAAGATAAATCAAGTGCTAAACTCACAAGCTTGAGTATCAAAAGCATACTTTAGACTCATGAGGGTGCCTCTCTTTTATAACCAACATAAACCTAGTCCCAATAGAAGCCTAACTTCTATGGACTTAGGATTACTGCTAATCTTGGACTCCCAGTAAGATTAGGATAAACTCTCTAAGAGTCTTATCTTAATACAAGCTGAAGTCTTCTCTCATTCTAGGACTCTTGTCCCTCATCCAGGTTGAGTTCCCTTTTCATTCTAGGACTCTTGTCCCTTATCCACTTATTTCGGATTTCGATATCTTCGGAGATAACCTCGGCCTTGCCGAAATTACCTCGGCGTCATGACTAGGACACGTGGCACCTCGGCTGACACGCCGACGTCACCTTGCCACGTGTTGGTACTCAGAAATTATATCCCCACAACTGCCCCCTAGGTTCTATTACCTTGGCATTCTGAAGTGATGGAACCTACACTGTTCGTTCATCTGTGCCCCTCTGTCCGAGATCAAACTCGTCGACCTCAAAGTTCCCTGGACTTTACTGTCCACTGGTGTCAAGAATCAAGTTTCATGCTTTCCAAGCTGCTTGAAATCTCACCTCCTAGCCGAGGTTCTAGTTCCATTAATTTGTAAACTCCAAGAGCTTTGCAACTGCTCCACTCACACTCTTTGGTGAGTTCCCGATTTCTAGTCATCTATTTGACTCCGGAGATTTTCATATCGGCGTTCATTTCACTTTGTAGGTTCATAAACTCTTTACTTGCTATTAAGCTCACTCTTCTGAATCTATTTACTTGCCATCTGTTGCCTTCTATTTTCGTCTGTCTTTAAGTTTTGAATTGTTTGAATGCCTGGCACTGTTCTTGTCATATCCGCTTTCTGTTGCTAGTATCGTGTCTGGGTCATTACTTTCTTGTTTTTCACATACTTACTTAGTGCCTGTGCACTTGGCTTTATTCTTGAACTTTGTCATATTCTTGACTATTTTTCTCTTTTTTCATTCAATCCTCTGGCTTTTTCTCTTTCTATCTCTTTTGCTTAAATCCGTCATTGTTCCAAGCTTTCAAGCTTCTGCAACTGTCTTCGCTCCTCTCCTCCGGTGAAACTTACGTCATTCTGTCATTGTTGTCAGACTTCGGCAATTCTCATTCCGGCTTCCCTCTTTCTAGTAAGCCACTGTTCCTCCTGGTTTTATTTCTTGTTGCTTTCCAAGAAGCTCTGCTTCATTGTTAATCACCATTGTTGTTTTACCCGTTGTTTCCAAATCATCTTCATAAATACACACTGTTCACACATTTGTTGATTTCTGCCACTGTTCTTGACTTGACACACTTGTGCAATCTTTTTGTCTTGATTTCCTGATAGCTTCATCACCATTCTTGATTACAAATTACATTCTTGTTTCTGTTTTCTGTGTCTTTTTCCAGATTCTTGCTTTCAATCCTTGCCTTCAAACTCCGAGGTGCCAATCGTCGAGAAGAACCATGATCAAACTCTTCGGGAGATCGATGCTGAGCTCGAGGCCGAGAAGGCTGCTGAGAAGTCTTCCCAACTGTTTTCTATATCCTGCCATTGATGCCAAGTAGTTTTGTTTCCTTCTTTTACTCCTTGTACCTTGTACCTTGTACTTTGTCCGTCTTTGTATGCTTTTAATCCGGCCGACGTGCCATTTTTGTAGTCTGAATAATTTATTTTTCAACACTCAGGCCGAAGTGCCTTCTTTCTTCTTTAAATACATTTCTCTGATTTCTTCTTTGAATGTATGTCTTCTTTTTTCTGCTCTTGTATGATTCTATACTTAGAATAATTTGCATGTCTTCAAAATACACCTTGATTGTGTAATCTCTTCGGGTAAAATACCTCTGTCACAACTTCTAATCTTGCTCATCTCGGCCTTGTCCTAACACTTGAAAAATATTGTAACAAATATTTTCACAAGTGTTGCTTAGGACTTGTCAAGTTCTCAATGTCTTCTATCAAGATTTCAGTTTTCCATATTTCAAGTTTTGACAACCTGGTAGTCTCGGCAAGTACGCAGATATTGCTTGAACTTGACTTTAACTTGTAAATTTTTCTCAAAAATTTCAACAAGTGTTTAACCATCATCCTTTATCATAACCTCGGCTTAACTTCAACTTGTAAATTTTTCTCAAAATTTCAACAAATGTTAAACCATCTTCCTTTATCATAACCTTGGTTTAATTATAACTCGTAAATTCACACAGAATTTCAACAAGTGTTTAAACCAATCTTCTTCCGTTACGACCTCGGTTTAACTTCAACTTATAAATTCACATAGAATTTCAACAAGTGTTAAATATGACCTCGGTTTAACTTCAATTTGTAAATTCACACAGAATTTCAACAAGTGTTAAACATCACATCGGTTTAACTTCAACTTGTAAATTCACACAGAATTTCAACAAGTGTTAAACATCATCTCAGTTTAACTTCAACTTGTAAATTCACACAGAATTTCAACAAGTGTTTAAATATCACATCGGTTTAACTTCAACTTGTAAATTCACACAGAATTTCAACAAGTGTTAAATATCATCTCGGTTAACTTCAACTTGTAAATTCACACAAAATTTCAACAAGTGTTAAATATCACATCGGTTTAACTTCAACTTATAAATTCACACAGAATTTCAACAAGTGTTAAACATGACCTCGGTTTAACTTCAACTTGTAAATTCACACAGAATTTCAACAAGTGTTTAAATATCATATCGGTTTAACTTCAACTTGTAAATTCACACAGAATTTCAACAAGTGTTAAATATCATCTCGGTTTAACTTCAATTTGTAAATTCACACAGAATTTCAACAAGCGTTAAATAACACATCGGTTTAACTTCAACTTGTAAATTCACACAGAATTTCAACAAGTGTTAAACATAACCTCGGTTTAACTTCAACTTGTAAATTCACACAGAGTTTCAACAAGTGTTAAACATGACCTCAGTTTAACTTCAACTTGTAAATTCACACAGAATTTCAACAAGTGTTAAACATCATCTCGGTTTAACTTCAACTTGTAAATTCACACAGAACTTCAACAAGTGGTAAACATCATCTCGGTTTAACCAACTTGTAAATTGCTACAAATTTCAACAAGTGGTAAACATCATATCAGTTTAAGCAACTTGTAAATTGCTACAAATTTCAACAAGTGGTAAACATCATCTCGGTTTAACCAACTTGTAAATTGCTACAAATTTCAACAAGTGGTAAACATCATATCGGTTTAACAAACTTGTAAATTGTTACAAATTTCAACAAGTGGTAAACATATTCTTCTTCTCCCTGCCCCTTGCATGGCTTCCACATACTCCTTTGTGAACCTTATAAAAGGTCTTCAACCTGGCTAACTGCAGTCCAACCTTGTGTGTTTTCTTTTTTATCTTCTGGGATCTGAGATTTGCTCACTGAGCTCTTTTCTTTTCGGACTTAAGTGCCGAGATCTTGTCAGCTAGAATCTTGGATCTGCTTACTCAGGTTAAGCTCTTCTCTTCTCAAACCTACTCATCTAGGCCGAGATCATGTCTTCTAGGATTCGGGATCTGGAATCCGGGATCTGCTCACTTAGGTTGAGCTCTCGTCTTCTCGGGCCTACTTGTCTAGGCTGAGATCATGTCTTCTCGGATCCGGGATCCAGGATCTACTCACTCAGGATGAGTTCTTTTATACTCGAATGTTATCTTCTTGGAAGCGCTCATGCCCCCTGTCTTTGCACCCCTTCTGGAAGGGTCTTCGTTCCTCTGCAGGTATCTATCCTTCCATACCTGGAGGTCATCTTCGTTGTAGTATCCGTTTCGATCTGTTGTCTTTGGTGCGTCACCTTCATGGCCGGCGTCTTTCACTCCGTGACTCTGGTCACGAGTTTCTGTGTTGCTATTGTCCCCTTCAACGTCGAGGTTGATAGATCTCCCATTCCCAGTAGGAGCGTTGTCTCCAGTCTGATTCTTCTGTCTGTCATTGGCCATCTATTTTTTTTTCTTTCCCACAGACGGCGCCAAATTGTGTGAGTGATTTTCTGACCACACTGCCCGCTTAGTAACCAGCTGGAGAGCACCGACAAAATAGATAGCACCTAGCTGACCTGCAACAGAAAGAGAAGATTCCGGCAGTGGTTCGTCCACCCGGGGACACTCCGACGATCAAGTTAGTATATTTCTCAAAGATAAATCAAGTGCTAAACTCACAAGCTTAAGTATCAAAAGCATACCTTAGCCCATGGGGGTGCCTCTCTTTTATAGCCAACATAAACCTAGTCCCAATAGAAGCCTAACTTCTATAGACTTAGGATTACTAGTAATCTTGGACTCCCAGTAAGATTAGGATAAGCTCTCTAAGAGTCTTATCTTAATACAAACTGAAGTCTTCTCTCATTCTAGGACTCTTGTCCCTCATCCAGGTTGAGTTCCCTTTTCATTCTAGGACTCTTGTCCCTTATCCACTTATTTCGGATTCCAATATCTTCAGAGATAATTTCGGCTTTGCCGAGATCACCTCGGCGTCATGATCAGGACACGTGGCACCTCGGCTAACATATCGGCGTCATTTTGCCACGTGTTGATACTCAGAAAATATATCTCCACAATAATCACCATTAATATTTTTAATGGGAATATGCATAAGGATCGCACATGTTTTGAAGGGGAAAATGGTCCATTTGCCCGAAACCCATCAAACTCGGTGAGATATTATGAGTTCACTCGCTCAAAACAATATAATATAGTTTTCAGAAAGAGGGAAGAGCAGAGGGAAGAGAGAGAGAGAGAGAGAGAGAGAGAGAGAGAGAATGCAGCATGGAGGATTTGAGTAAACAGAAAGAGGCAACGTTAGAGATTGAGAAGGAGATGAGAGCCGCCGTCAGAGATCGTGAAAGGGGTAGAAGGCGGCGTTGGAGGTTCGGGTGGAGGAATGAAGCGACGTCGGAGGTTGTGGGAATGGCAAAAAGACCACGTCCGTGGTTGGCGCAGGGGAGTGAGACGACATTCGAAGGTGGGAAATGGGAAAAAAGCCTGTATTAAAGGTTGGGCGGGAGGAGTAGGGCGATGTTAGGGGCTGGGGAAGGGAAGTGAGGGGTAGAAGGCTAGGAGAGGGGCAAGGCGGAGGAAGACAGCAACCGATTCATTGTCCTTTTTCTCTTTTTGGCTAACAGATCCAAGTAATTGATGCTTGAAAGATTGATTTTTGTTTTTGATTTCATTGTGATTGCAATGGTGGTGTCGATTGCGAACAGTGTTGGCGGTGGTAGGGGAAGGGGGAAGGAACAAGCAAGCAGATGGTGGAATTGGAAAGGTGATGGTGGCTGCTGGTTCTGGCAACGACGATGGCGAGATGTCGAAGATGGTAGTTTTTTTGTTGCAGAAAAAGTGTGAAAGGAGATGGAGATGAAGATAGAGACGGAGATGATGAGATAAAACCATTACAAAAGGTTACGTGCCATCCACGTGTCTAATGTCTGCTTGAAATTCTAACCAACTTTTTTTTATTAGCTCACATTGAGACAAAATTCAAAATTTAAAAATAAAAATAAAATTGGGCGGACTGAAAATAAAGGAACCAAAATGATATAATGAACAAATTATAAGCACAATATACATAATTTATCCATAAATTTTTTATTAAAGTTTGTAGTGTTACTATCCTCAAAGGCATATAATGAACAATGGGTTAGCGTTGAAAAAGTGTGTAAACAGTATGTAAGGACGTATTGTTGAGGTCATGCCACATGACTGAAGTGTTGCCCGAGGTGTCACGTAGACAAGCCAGATTGCTGAGATATGGTACGGTAATATCAGAATTCGAGATATTTTGACAGAGGACAAGAGTCCTAAATAAGTGAGACACATAGTTCGGATAGGGATGAGGCTCTTGACGAATTTATCTACAAGTCTGAAATAAGCATTGTGCTTGAGTCCTATAAAATGAGACTCTTAGGGGACGAGGGCACTAGTGGCTATAAAAGTAAGGCACTCCCGTGAGTTTAAGGTATACTTTTACTTGTGCACTGTTGATTGTCTGAGGTATACTTGATTGAGTTGAGTTGAGATCTTGTGAGATTATTCACTGACTTGATCGTTGGAGTACCCTTGGGTGGACGAGTCACTGCGGTAATTCTTGTCTTTTTGTGGGCAAGTGTTGGTTTAATCTATTCTGCCGCGTGCTCTTCAACTAAGTTCTCTAGATCTCAGCAGAAGATCTATTTGGTAGTGAGGTCAAAAATTAACATCCACACAATATATTAAAATGTATTGAAATATATAAAAATATTTTGAAATGTATGAAAATTTTATTGATATTTGATTATATAAACTTTTGTGATGTTTATTGACGGTTCGTAGGATTGTTATTTGTAAGACCTATATGACATTGCATGTTAGTTTAAAGGGCTGGCTTCACTCTAGTCCGTAATCAGATTGGAGGGTGTTGTTGGAACTATGTGACTCACTACGGGTTCCGTTTCAATAATCTGAACTATTCAATATGTAGAACTCGTCGAGTACTATATGCTTATAAAAAAGCACGTTGATCGGATATCGATAGGTACGTGATCAAATCAATATAAAAAAAAAATAGACGGTAAAAAAATAAACGGTTAATGAAATATGATAGGATGAAATATTTATCGATATCCGATTAATGTGATTTTTTATAGACATATAGTACTCGACGAGTTCTACACATTAAACAATTCAGATTATCAAAACGAGACTCGTAGTGGGTCTCCACGAACTTAACGGTACCTTTCAATCCGATCACAAACTAAAGGAAGCCCAACCCTCAATTTAATGCAAATTAACAAATTCCATAGACATGTCATCTTCATCAGTAGGAGGAGGAGACACATTGATGTATGAAAGTACAATTTATCTTTGCGTCCACAAGGCAGCTAGCTATTAAGGTCAATCCAAAAAACAAAAATAAAAATTATTATGAAAATGTATAGGAAAACAGAATATATTTGCAATTACAAAAATGTAAATATTCTTTGTCTTATATTTGTGTATTGTGTGTTTAAAACATTTTGTATCACTATTGTTGTATTATGTATGGCTACATGGGAAAAAATTATTAGGCGATTCAAGACATCACGTGTCATTGCCCCCATCAAACATTAATCCTCTTGTTCTTTTCTTATATTTTAGGGAAAGCTACACATCAATGTAGTTTTTGAAAACAAATTTCAAATCAATAAAAAAAATTATATAAATATTAATAACTATAATTATAATTTTTTTCATTATTGTGCAATTAATATCTCCTGACATCACTACACTGTAATTGTCCCTATATTTTAACACAAAATCGTGAGTTCCACATCTTTATGAATCATAATATTCTTGAGCATCGTTTGATTATGGGGCAATTTGAAAACCCAACTTTTAATTTTTTATTCATTTTAGGTCACATCACCTTTCATATTTTTTACACACAAAAAGATTAAAAAATAAAAATAAAAAAACTAACTTTTAACCAATTTCCCAAATCATCCCAAAACCATTAAAGAACTTCTCCTACAAGAGATATGCACATTTTTCAAATTGGTGCAAACCATGAAATTCTACTGGAGCATCAGCTCTAGCTGAGGAAAGTACAAGATATAATTTAAAAGAATCACAGAAAAAGTTTATGTAAGTAGTCATTATACAAAAATAGCAAGAGAATTACTTTGGTAGGTAAAGTTCTTTAGAGGAACTGATTGGGACTAGCCCAGTTAAGAGGTGAAGGCTTCAAGTTTTGTTGTTGGCAAGATTTTACTTTTCTTATATGCTATGACCTTCAATTTAAAAAGAGAAAGATAAGAAATGTTAAAGGTGTTATTTGGCAATATTTATAGTTTGTTTAATTTTTTTTATTTACAAATAAACATTACACGTGTATTTATTTATTTTAGTAGACAAAAACAAAACATTTATACATATATATATATATATATATATATGGTATGATACAAGTGTGTTTCAATTTTTTTTTTCTTAAAACAAGTGAAAGGGGTGGCCAATGAGAGGTGATTGTCAATGATTGTAAATGGTAGTCGGAGGTAGTTATCGGCCACATAGAGGTACCTGTCGAAGGTTATTGTTAAACACAAGAGGTGATTGGCCATGATTGAAGGTGATTGCCGACTGTGAAAAATGGTAATAAAAGGAGATTGTCGATGGTCAGCTATAGTGGTCGGTCGTTGAAAATTGTGGCCGTAGGTGATTTCACTACTACAAATACAGATAAAGATCACACTTTTTTTGTGTGATGTATGTTTTTTAATCACACTTTTTAAGTTTTATTAAAGTGTGGTCTTTGGGAGTGTGATTAAAAAGGGTCATTTTTAATCACACTTTTTAAGTGTCATTAAAAAATGCTTTCATCACATCTTTTAAGTGTGATTAATAATATTTAGATCACACCTTTTAAGTGTGATTAAAAACATTTAGATCACACTTGGTAAGTGTGATTAATAACATTTAGATCACACCTTTTAAGTGTGATTAAAAACATTTAGATCACATCTTTTAAGTGTGATTAAAAACATTTAGATCACATCTTTTAAGTGTGATTAATAACTAATAAAATCTGTGATAAAAAAAAATTCGACATATTTGAAGAATAATTAATATTATTTTTGTACGCGCATTTGAAGAATATAATACACACTATATACTATATTTTGAATCACAACCATATATTGAATGGAATAACGTCATATATTTCATAAATGAAAGTTAAATGTTCAAAAGTATATACAAATAAATTAATAAAAAAAAATGTAACTGTGATTACATATATTAAAAAATTAAAAACACTTGAAAAAACCAAGTTCTTGACTGCTTTCAAAGCCATGTGGTTCGGCTCGTCAAAAGGCAAGTATCCAGCCATAAGAACAAACAGAATGACCCCACAAGACCATATATCAGCTGCTGTACCATCATAACCTTTATCGGTGAGCACCTGATGGAATGGGGGAAAAGAAAGAAAGAAAGAAAGAAGTATCACAAATGCAAGAAACTAATAAGAAAAGGAAAATTTTTTGCATCGAAGTGACCATCCATTTCCATGACATCATAATTGATACCTCAGGAGCAACATAATTTGGGTTCCACAGGCAGTGTAAAACAGCACGTCTTCCTACAGTAAACAAGGTAGTCAGTCTTTGATTAAGCAAAGCCACAACACTAACTTATATTGATGAATGAGGGTTAGGTTTAAGGCAATCCATAACTTATGTGTCTGAATGATATTGAGATCATATAACCTCAATGTGGATTAGATCAGGTCTTAAAAAATGGTACTGAATGTTTTCAAAGTGTCGAAATCTAGATGATGCATAATACAGAATCTTATGAAGAAGTCAACTAATAAAACTAAACTGCCTCCTTGATTTGGGGAACTAATATAAAAAGAGGGAAAGGAAAGACACAAATCATAAAAAAAAAATTCATTTCCAAATTAATAGAAACCAGAAATGAACAAGCCACTGAAGGATAGAAGAAAAACTAATGGCCACATTATTCCTGAGGAATTCCTTTCAGAGCAGGGCACTGCTCCTGGCCAGAAAGGTAGTTTCTGGACTAGGTGATTTTAGTAAACCAAATAGACTGCAAAATTGACTCAGTGCTGCAACCACTTTTAAAAAATTTAATGTTCAATTTATTAACACCCGCCTGCTAAAAATCTGCTCTTAGATGAGGAAATTGTTGCAAACTCACATAATACTTACCCGCACTTGCTGGGAAAATGCACTCAATCCAAAGTCTGAAACCTTGAGAACACCAAATGAGTCTAGAAGCAGATTCTCGGGCTACAAAAGATGCAGGGTAATGCAAATTTCAGAGTCATGGTCGAATAGATAGCCAAAGAAACCAAATTACTGTTAGATAATAAATTCTTTTTTATAGGAAAAAATTAGAATAAATACATTAATTAATCAATGAAACATGTAAGAAAGTTTGTTAAACCTTTAAGTCTTTATGGTACATGCCCCTACTGTGGCAGTAGTCTACAGCATTGATGAGCTGCTGAAAATATCTCCTAGCTTCATCTTCTTTAAGTCTTCCTAGTTTGGCCTAGTTATAAAAGGGTCAATAAGGGAATATTATCAGACAAATACAAGACTCGGTACCCACATGATTTACATAAATGAGCCTCAATAGAACACACATTACCACAACAAAATGGTAAGAATGACATGAGCAAATGCCTAAATTAAGATGTAATGCATTACACAATTGATTATATTATGAATGAAATTATAGGTGCTCAGAGAGTAGAAGCTCAAAAAACAATGCCTTACTATTTTGTCAAAAAGCTCGCCCTCGCCAACATACTCGAGCACAATGTAGATCTTTGTCTTGCTTGCCATAACCTATTTTCAAGCATAGAAAAAGGATGCATTAACATGTAAAACATGAAACACTTAGACCATCATATTTCTAGTAGTGCGAAGAGCATTCAATTCCTTTTAAATTCTGCTCATAAATATCAAAAAAACTTAAAAAAATGTTGCAACAAATAGACATATAGGATAGGCTACTAGTAGTTAGTTAATTACCTTGGCATAGCAATTGACTCTTCTTAATCTGGCTTTCCTGTAAGATGGGCGCACATTAAGGGCAGCAGTCCAGCCCTTGATTGCTTTCTCAAATTGACTAAGTTTGGACCTGCAAGTGGCTCTGTTGCACAACAACACCGAGTTGTAGGGGTCATGGCCGAGTCCCTCTCCATATGCAACACAAGCCTCTGAGTATCTTTATCCCCTGAACAAATCGTTACCGTTGGATTGAGCCATTGCCAACGCCCGTGTCCTCCTAACCACCATGTTCACTTCCTTGTTGCTTGAGTCCAGCCGTGCTGCTCTTTGAGCCGCTGCTATTGCATCATCAAATCTGTCAACATAAATACACGACTTCCTACTCATTAAATTTTTTTTTTTTTTTTTTTATAATCAAAGGTGTTGGATAGTTGTTTTGTTATACCAACAAAACACAATTCAACAAATGAAAAACTAAAAAACAAGAGGTGACCAAACCTTTTGAATAAATTAAATCATATGAATAAATTAAAAAACTATCAAAGGTGTTGGATAGTTGTTTTGTTATATATATCAGTAATTTTTAAAACCTAACTTGATTGGTAATTAGATCATTATGGAATTTGAATGAATTAAATCATATGACCAAACCTTCATTTTTCTTATTATTTTGAACAAATTAAACCTTACAGCCAATTTGATGAGTGCTTGGTGGTATGATTTAATTTGTTTAAATTGTAAAATTATCTTTTTGCCCATTAGGTTAGACTTTGACTGTTATTGATTTGGACTGGCATCTCCAACTGGATCACATGAATTGAATTTAGAGACTTTAGAAATTAAGTAGATGAAATTATTGTTTAATAATGAAACAGAAAAAATGACGATAGTTTAGCAGATGAAAGTCAACTAACCCAAGATGAAATAAGTGAAAACATGGTTACCTCAGAGACAATTTGAAGATAATATAGACATGCTGCATTGTTTGGATCTATATTCATATATTCACCATAGCAACTTTGTTTAGTTGACTGCAAAAGGACATATAAAGATCACATTGTATTTATAATTGTAAGATATGAAGTGAGGTTAATTATGGTAAAGAGTAAAATCATCTTTTGTGTAAAAGCACAATCCCAAGGATACGGTATTTGGCAAAGCAATGATGAAAGCAAGGATTTTTTTTTGTAGGGTTAATTATATTTTTGATTCCTAAAATATGAGTTTTGTGTCATTTTGATTTTTAATGTTCAAACTGTCAATTTGGTGCCTAATGAATAAAATTTCAATTTGATTTTCAACATTTAAATTGTGTCAAATGGAGAAAGAAAGAAACCTCATGCACCCATTTATTACACTGGTGGTGATTCCTATATTTTCTTTTAAATTTTATTTTAGTTCATCTAATTTTGCACATGATATTTTTTCGTTTAAAATTCTAATGATATATAAGAGAGGGACCACATTACAATAAAATTAAAAGTGTAGGATTCAAATTAAAACTTCAGTTAAACTAAAGGAATTAATAATATAATTTACCTCAAAACATTAAAAATAAAGAAAAAAAAAATGGAATTGTACCTCATAGATTTCATCTGAAATGAGTGATACACGATGAGCATATGGGATAGCTAAATTTTGGTCATCATAGACATCTGTCACTGGATTGCCCAACAAATATCCCTAATGATCACTCCCATTCAAAGAAAACAAAAATGAAAAAAAAAAAATAATAAATAAATAAATAAAATTATGAACTGAAAATTCTTATCTGTTTGGTTGTGTTTTTGTTATTTGCTTTCATTTTTTATTTTTTGAAGACAAAATAATGAAAAGTTTGAAAGTATCCATCATTTTCATTTTTGAGTGAAAAAAAAAATTAAAAATAACTTTTTGATGTTCTATTTCCTAAAAATGAATTGTTTTAAAAAAATTCCAAAAAAGTTTCATGAAGAAGGAAAACAAAAAACAAAAAACAAAAAACACAACTAAACAATTGGAATAAGCTGAACACTTGATTAAAGTTTTAAAACTAGATCATGTACTTGTAGGTTCATTGTTGGTTGATGTCCAAGTTCATTACCTACAAAAAACAAAGTTAGTCACCGCAAAGGTAGAAAAGTTTTACCATTTTTTCTATTCTATTTATAAACTACTAATTTCATCTATAAAATTCTGATTTCATTTCATATAATTTAATTGAAAATAGTTCAACCAAACCAATAATCATAGAAACCTAACCAACTGGGCCAAAATATAATTTTACAATTTTAACAACATAAATCACACAACCAAACTCCTATCTTTGGACTTATGCTATATTAAACAATTTACACTCTATAGCCAAACACATAGGTTGATTATATTGTTTCAGTTGTTCAATTTTTGAAATGACATTTCTACCCATCAAATTAGGATTTAACAATTATTGATTTGGACAACTGTCTCTAATTAGACCACATCAGCTGAAATTAGAAATAGAGACTTAATAGATGAAATTAATAATTTAAGGATAAAATAAAAAACAAGGAAGATAATTTAAGAGATAAAAATTAAGTTAGTAAAAATAATAAGAAAAAAAATTTTTGTGAACACAAGGTACCGGTTAAAATTTCCTGAACAATGATGGAATAACCAAACCAGAGTAGGAGTCACCACCAATGTACAATGGATTATCAAGAAACTTGAGATGATCAATCAGCCACCATGTCACAATAAAATAAAATAAATGAGATGAAGAGTTTAATTAGTTTTAACTATAAGAATGCAATAATAGTGCAATTAACCTTTTTCCATCCAAACAAGAAATATAAACCAAGAGTAAATCAAAAGTGGACACAGAATTTTCACATTATGGAATACAAATTATCTCAGATTTGTGTCCCATTCTTCAACAATTCATTTGTTTGCTATTTATTTGATTTTCCCCCAAAATCAAACTAAACTAACCCAAAATACCAAAGACAGGCTCATTTTAACTGAACCCATATAATGAAAAACCAATACTCAAAATTTCTATAGTTTGATTGATTATTCCTGCATTTTCTTGGCACCCAAACAGAAATAACTATAATATAAAATGAGGAAATCTTCTTACCTTCATCTTGAGGCAACTCTGACTCGGAAAATCTCAATGACCATAAGCAACTCAGTCCAATAATCAAAAGCACAACAGTGTTTCTATGAAGAATAAGAAGAGAAGAGAAGAAGAGAAGAGAAAAATACCCAACAATATGGCGATGTTTCACACAGGTATTTTATCAAACACAAGAAGGGCTTTTACACCGTCTCCCTCGCCCAACCCTCTTATAGCTCCCCAACCTCTTCATTCCCCTTAGGAACCCCTATCCCACCTGGTTACACTTCCCCTTCCGCCCCTTGCCACAGCCCCTCCAACCCTCTACTACCATAGATCCATTGCCTCTTTCCCTCTTATCCACAACCACAAAACTACTCTTTTTCTCCACCACAATCTGAAATGCCCGCCCTTTCCCTCCCTACTATAGCACCACTAGCCCTCCTCTCACACCGCACCTCCCGTTACACCATTCCATCCCCACCACAGCGCCACCACGTTACCGAAAACCCTTACCCCACCATTAAACAACAGAGAGAGAGAGAGAGAGAGGCCATACCTTTGTAAGGGAGAAGGGATGGCGAGTCCACTGTGAGGGAGATTGGAAGAGGCTGAAGAGATGTTGACATTGAGCATACAATGAGGTGCTAGGGTTTTATTTGGAAAAAGTCTCAAAACGATTTGTCCTTACAAATTCTTGTTTTGCCTGCTGAGAGTAATGGAAGTGAAAAGGGCACCAGTGTGGGATATATTATTATATAAAAACAATATATTCAAAACTATCTACAATCACATTAATTAAAAGGTGTGAATAAAAAATATACATATAATCATATTTAATTTAAAAATAAAATAAAAAATAAATATTATTATATTCAATTAAATTAAGTATGATTAAAATATCAATCTAATTTTTTTTATCACACTTTCAATAAAAGTGAGATATTTTTATTTGTCAAAGTGTGATCTTTAACTATTTTTGTAGTAGTGATATAATCACACTTTAATTAGAAGGTGTGATTAAAAAATATATATAATCATACTTATTTAAAAAGTGTGATTAAAAAGTAGTAGTGTATATATAATCACACTTTAATTAGAATGTGTAATTAAAAAATATATAAATAATCACACTTTAATTAGAATGTGTGATTAAAAAATATATATATAATCACACTTGTTTAAAAAGTGTGATTAAAAAGTAGTAGTATATATATAATCACACTTTTAATTAGAAGGTGTGATTAAAACATATATATATAATCACACTTAATTGAAAAGTGACATAAAAAATAAATATTATCACACTCAATCAAATTAAGTGTGATTAAAAT
The DNA here is from genome assembly GCF_055761805.1 of Camellia sinensis. Lineage (NCBI taxonomy): Eukaryota > Viridiplantae > Streptophyta > Magnoliopsida > Ericales > Theaceae > Camellia > Camellia sinensis. The sequence goes on along the minus strand of NC_138966.1, from coordinate 29,204,083 downwards.
ATCAATCTAATTTTTTTTATCACACTTCCAATAAAAGTGAGATCTTTTTTTTTGTCAAAGTGTGATCTTTAACTATTTTTGTAGTAGTGTTTTCAAACAAGAAATGATGGCCAGAGAAGGTCACTAGCCATGGTGGCTAGAGGTTGGGTGGCCTATGGTGATGATGACTGGTGTGGGTGGTGACAAATGACAAAATGACTTTTAAATTATTAAATTAAAATATATATATATATATACTAGGTTATAATTTAGGGAAATATTATGATGTAATTTAAAAAGTGTGTATTATATGCATCTTATAACTAAAAAAAAAAAAAAAGCATAACTTTAATTTTTGAGTCATAATTAAAAAATTATATATATCATAACTATATACAACATAATCCATAACTAAAGAACTCATGAGTTATAACTAAAATAATGTCATAACTAAAGCAAAAAATTGATCTTAACCAAAGACGAAAATATACACCCTTTTCAAAAGGATATATATATTAGAATTTTCCTATAATCTATCGTCAAAAAGAGATATCTTAACAAATGAAAATTGTAAAAAGAAAGAAAATGATTTAGAGAACCTGATTAAATGATTATAATTTTTTTTTTCTTTTGGCTTAGTTTAATGCCTCATTTGGGGTGTGGCCTTTTTAGTAATTTTATTAATTTTTTTATGAGATGAAAATAATAATTGAGAATGGATTTTTTTTTAATTTATAAGAAAACATGAATGATTAGTGTATATGATTTTTTTTTTTTTTTTTTTTAGGGTGTGGCTTTTAAGAGTATACCACAATTGAGTCGAATTTACCCCAAATAAGATTATTTCTCTACTTGTTATACCGCAATTGCCCTTTATCTTGTTGTTTGTCATCGCTTTAGAAATGGTTTGGCCTAACATAACCAAATCAACCTTGTAAATGAGGTGAAAAAAGTAACACGCTTAGATGGCGAAGAGTTAAATAAAGAAATGAACAATGTGTCACGACTCTGCAAAACAAGACATTATTGGTGCTATTGGATCAGTTGTTGTCCGCCGAAGGATAGTCCAATCAGTTCAGTGGAGCAAAAATGATCTAGAATCAAGAATGTTTGTAAACGGAGTTTTAGGTTATGTTTGGTATAGTTTTTGAATCATAATTCTATTTTTTAGTTTGAGTGCGGCGCTTATTTACAGTTTTCAAAAATTATTTCCACACTCGCTTTTGAAAATTCGTGTACCCGGTCATCCCTCGGACATCCGGCCAGTTGACCACTACAGTGTTCGTATTTATTTATTTTTTTGCACCTGTAATTTTTATATTTTAAATAAAAATATTTTTGATTTTTTTTTTATAAATTTTTTATAAGCTTTGAATAGAATTTTGGGTTGTGTATTTGGTTATGAATTTTATGTTTTTGTATCAAAAATTGTATCACATCACTCAATTCAAAAATTCTTTTTAAAACTCATTCACTAAACAAATTTTCTACACTTAAATCATAATTCCAAAAATTACAAACTCAAAATATAATATTCTTAAATCATATTTAGAAAACTCTACCAAACGCTACATTAAGTATTCCTCTTCTTTCAAGGACTTATCTCTATTTATAATAGTAGATGTTTTTATCATAAGCTACGCAAATCATTTTAGATTGCTTAGAGGGTGTTTGTAATGATCTAAATAATTTTACATTTTGAATTTTTATGAAAAAATGTATAAAAAAAAAATAGAGAGATTATGTGACCCAAAAAGATAAAAAATAAAAATAAATAAAAAAGTGTGCTAATACAAGAGATGCCAAATAATGTCTTACTGTGCAGCTTGGTTGGACTAAACCCATTAATTTATATTTATATATATATATATATATATGTATATATATAAGACAAAACTTGCGTACTGAAAATCTTATGAACTAAAGCCTACGATGACCTATATAAACTAGACTAGATAGTAAGAAGTGAAAGAAAAGAATATACAAAGTTATTAAGATAAGAGAGAGGAAAATAATTTTTTTTAATTAGGTTAAGTGCAGATTGAATAACTATTTTGAGAAATTGTTAAATGAGGAACATGAAAAAAGGTCGAAATGGAAGGAAATAACCAGTAATAAGGAAAATCAATACTACAAATTCTACTGCAGGATTAGAAATTTTGAAGTGAAAATTATACTTAAAAAGATGAAATCGAATAAGGTTTTAGAACCCGATGATATCCCTATTGAGGTTTGAAAATGTTTGGGTAAAAAGGGAGTTGCTTGGTTGACTAAATTATTTAGCAAGATTTTGTTAACTAGGATAATGCCAAAGGAGTAAAAGAAGAGTATTTTAGTGTCAATCTATAAAACTAAAGGAGATGTCTAGATTGTAACAACTATAGAGGAATCAAACTGATGTGTCATATAATGAAAGTGTGAGAGCGAGTGATGGAACATCGATTGTGAGATATAACAAAAGTGTCAGAGAATCAATTTGGATTTATATGTGGTAAGTCAACAATGAAAGTGATCTATTTTTTGAGAAGAGTAATAGAAAAGTATAGAAAAAAGAAAAGAGGCATTCATATGATTTTTATTGATCTTAAGAAAACATATGATAGTGCATCGAGATATAATCTGGTGGGGTGTTAGAGAAGAAAAGAGTGACAAAAGGTTACATTAATGTGATTAAGAACATGTCCGAAGGTGTAGTGACCACTATTAGATCGTCTACTGAAGAGACAAGTGAATTTCCAATTACTATGAGGTTACACCAAAGATTAACCTTGTAACGCTCCAAAAAAATGTAACAACAAAATAACCCACAATATACACCATATATGCAGAAAATTAATAAGGTAACGATCTTTCATTAATTCTTTACTAAACATTACAAAATGTGCCACGGGCATTAAACATTCATAAATACTAATTTTTGAATCTATTGTGTGTGATACATAGTGCAAAAATAAAAATGAAAGGAAATACAGATAAATTCATGCCATGATGGCTATATATTTCCAAGACGATACTTGGTTAACAAAAGTGGGTCAAGCCTAAAATAAATAAAAAGCCCGAAGTTTGTGCAAAAGATATTTACAATACAAAAACAAATGAGCCCTCAGCTCCAAAATTCTCTCAAGTTAAGTCCTTGGTAAGACATACTATCAGCACCTAAAAGTTGGTTTCCACATAGAGTAAGCTAAAATCTAGTAAAGAATATCTTAACACACTATATGCATGTCATTTACCAAAATATCTTACCAAAATATTACACTTTACTAGACTTTACCGAAATATCACCTTACCAAAATATGGTGAATGCATATGCATGCCATTTACCAAAATATTACACTTTCTCTTTCAAAACAATGTCATGCCATGATTATAAATCAATTCGTAAAACAATACTTTTTAAATCAGAAAACAGAGCAGTTAATACACAACATTGGGAATTTCTAGGTACATGTCTGCCAGTAGGCTATACAAACACTACCAAAGTCATTTTACCAGTACTAACCGGAAGGATCAACACCTAACCACACGGGTTTCTGGACTTTCACTAAGGACACACAAGCCAACATAGATAACACCACAACTACATCCCCTAACCAGATTCACCATGGTATTCACCACTTTTTTTTCAAAACGACACATTGTCAATGTATAAATATGAAACAATGTTCAATGCAAGATGTATGAGTAATTGGTCTCAATTAACCTAATCCTCATGCAATTTCTACAACGATCAAAATTATCCTCCACTGATAGTCCAAAATAAATATCTCTATACAAAAGATAAATCTCCAAGCAATAGATATAAATTTCAAAATCCAAATAGAGGATTGATAATACATATTCAACTCCACTATCATCATCAATACGTATATTCATGTTATTATTTCAAAATCTCAACATCTTTTCCATCTTTCCTTAGTTCAAAACCAATGATTTCCAAGATTTCCAAAAAAAACATTTATTCCTTTCAAAACACATTTAAAGGAGAGATCTTTCATATTTCACCGAATAACAATATACTCATTTTCACAACATTTCCCATGAATCCATTTGAAAACCTCTCTTTTATACTCCCAAAACCAAACCCTAAATCAAACCCACAACTCCTAAATCACTATACTTTCAAGTAGGGGTGAGCAGCGGATATACCGATCCGCCAAAACCGACCGAACCGAACCGATCCGCCACATTTTGGACGGATGCGTGATGACGAGCGGACGGTTGCGGATTGATTTTCTCAAATCCGCCAATTTGGCGGACGGATGGCGGATTTGAGATTTTTTGGCCGCAACCGAACCGCCAAACCGCCAAATCACGAGCACCCCTAGTAATTTATAAGACTTTGTATTTTCAATTTGTTTAAATATTATGTTTGTGTTTTCAATTGAAAAAGAGTTTAAATATTTAGTTGAAAAAAAGTTTTCAACTAGAATATATTTTTTGAATTGAAAAAAATAAACGTATTATTCATATATATTTTTTAGTTTTTAAATGTAACTCTAAAAATAATAAATAGAAAATATGATATATGCTGGTTGGTTTTTGTTTTCAAAAACATATGTAGATGTAACAATACAGAGACATTCAATCTCTACTACTGCTCTGTTCATGGTTTTGGTGGAATGAATTGTTATTATATTTTAAGAATCACAGATTGTAATATTTTATGGGGATGAATCATGCTGTGATTGTAATATGGGGATGAGGCATGCAGTGATCGTGATATTCTAAAGTTTCAAACTTTTTTTCTTTGGATAAGGCATACAATGATTGTAATACTTTTTTAAGTCATTGACTGTAATACTTTCTTTTTCTTTTTTTTCTTTTTTTTTTTATTTGAGGAAGTGCACAAGTTGAATTATGTTGAAAATTTATAAAATTTTAAACCGCCAAACCGATTCGCATCCATCCGCCAAACCGCCAATCCGCTCAATCCACATCCGCCGGATTGGCGGACGGATGCGGATTGATTTTCTTCAATCCGCCAATCTGGCGGACGGATGGCGGATTGGAGGTTCCGTGGCCGCAACCGACCCGCGCCCACCCCTACTTTCAAGGAACATATAACAAGGTTAAGAATCATACAAAGAGGTTAAATAAAATCCCTACCTCAAGATTAGAAGGAGAGAAGAACAAGACCCAAAGTTTGACGGAGCCAAAAACTAGAACTTTTTCTATTAGAATATTTACCTCTACGAGCTCTACACTTTTTCCCAAAGCACTTTGACGGTGAGACCAACGGATTTGAGTGTATAGGGGTGTTTAGAAAAAAATTAGAAAGACATAGAGTAAAGAAATTTGATAAAGTTACATTTTAGAGAGAGAGTGTATAGGGGTGTTTAGAAAAAAATTAGAAAGACATAGAGTAAAGAAATTTGATAAAGTTACATTTTAGAGAGAGAGAGAGAGAGAGAGAGATCAAAAAATTAAAGGAAAGATCCTTTTTCCATACTGATATAAGCACAGACCACTTGAGCAACCAAAACACTGCACTACAAGAAATTTCACTTTTGCCAACTAAAATTTTAGTTGCCAAAAGCCTTAAATTAGTCGCCAATTATTTTTGGCGACTAATACATTTGGTCGCTTGTTTGGTCGCCAATAGTTCATCGGGGAAGACAATCGGCGACTAAAATTTTTTTGATAACCAAAAGTGACCTATCGGCGACTAAAACTTAGTCGCCATATATTTTTTAAAAATAATTAAATATATATATTTTACTTTTAGCGACTAAATTATTTAGTAGCCAATTGAGTATGTATGTTTGGCGACTAACTATTTGGTAGCCAAAAGTTTCACTTTTTGAGAATTAGCGACTAAAAATTTAGTAGCCAAAAGTTTCCTTTTTACAATTGGCGACTAAAAGTTTAGTAGCCAAAAGTTTTACTTTTTGATAATTGGCGACTAAAATTTTAGTAGCCAAAAGCCAACCTGTGATATTGTTTAGTCGTCAAAATGTCTTATTTAGTTTTTATAATTTGTTCTGTAATATTTTTTGCGCTACCTGTAACATGTGCATATACAAAATTATTCATCCATTCATTCATTCAATTCTCAACCATTCAATAAAAATATTTCTCCATAACCTGTAGCATTCAATTTTCAACCATATACAAAACTTAACTACTAACCATACATATCAAAGAAAATAAGAATCCATAAATATAGTATAATCCAACAAATACATATACTATTCAAACCAACAATTAAAATCCAAATTAAATAAAATCTTAATAACAAAATATATCAAGTGTACATGTTTTCTATAAACAAAAATATTATGTAAATTGCGCCCATGCAAACATTATCAATCTGTCCTAAAAACATCACTGTATCCATGCCAACATTATCAATCTGTAACAAAAACATAATATCCATCAATATTTTATTGAATAACATTTGCATTTACAATTATAAAAAATGAAAAGTCTATTTTCAAACTCATATATTGTTTATTTTTTAAAAATAAATATGTGAAATATACAACTACAAATAGAGAGACATTTTAAATAATTAGACAAAGAGCCTACAAATTCAAAACAAGTTGTATTTTATAAATAATTTTTGAAAAATATCTAGTTTTTTTTTTTATAACTCTTTTGGACAACTTTTCAACAACCCAACTAAGGCATAACCTCAAGTCAAAGTGAGACTCAAAGAAGGAATAAAAGCAGCAACTATAATAGATGATCATCAGGACTCAAATTCATTTAAAAACACCATGAGATCAAAGGCCTAGGTTTTGTATTACATATATTCGAAAGCAGAATAGAGGATTTGTTCAGATCAATGGACAGTACCTTCAAAGGTGACACTCACGATTTTCCTTCGTGTTATCTTTCTCTCATCTCCAATGGTTCAATAGCTAAATGGCTAACTATTGTTATATTTTAGCAATGAATAGTGACAAAATGCTATATTTCAACAATGTTGCCCAAATGGTGACTTTACTATTTTTTGGCATAACACTCTCCTTCAATTTATTCTCTCATTTCAAAATAACACATTACATACTATACTACACAATCAAACTTTATTGACTTAATTTAACATACTACATACTATACTCCACAGTGTTTCTCAAATACAGTTGGGAAGAAAAATATGATTCTGACCAACTTTGTTGAGTAATTAAAGAACAAAAATTTGAACTTTTGCTATTTTTTAACAATCTATCACAAAACATACATATATATAGGCAATTGGTATCATGATTAAGTACAAAAATACAAGTATGAAAATGGGTAATTAATGAAATTACCAAATTGGACTTGGATAGAGACTTTGGAGCAGTGGTAGAAGAATATGAAGTCAAAGCAAACGAAGAATTATGAGAAGAACCTGGAATTGGGCCTTTGATGGGGAAGTACCTGTTCTTCTCCACATCAAAATAGAACCCTGGAAGATTTACACCCACATACATACATACATACATATGAAATTAATTTTTGAAAAAATCACATAGACACAGAAAAGAAGATAGATGGAGAGAGAGAAAACCTTGTGGCATCTTTGGAGAGAGATAGAATGATGACAAAACAGAACAGAGACATAAAAACACATACACAGAGAGAGAAAGAGAGAGAGAGGAAGGAATGAAGGGGATAAAGAAGGGGAAATACCAAGGTGTGCTCCAATGGTTGCTGCGAGCGAGAAATAGAGAGAAAAAGTAGCTGCAATTGTGCACTAGAGGAGACACAAATCAAAGTAGCTATTGTTGTCCGTCGCTAGTGGGGAGATGGGTGGTACCGTTGCTGGTGGAGAGGTGGGTTATACCATCGCTGGTGAGGAGGTGGGTGCTTGTGTGCGACAGTGGTGGCCGGTGGCCGATAGGAGGGTCGCCTGCGATGGAGTGAGAGAAAGAAAGAGAAAGAAGAGGGATGATGAGAGAGTGAAATGGGAGAGGACTGACAGAGTAGTCTAATATTTTAAGGGACAAAGTTTGATCGATGCAGACTAAATTTTTTTAGTCATTGAAAGTATTTTATAAATCCCTCCAAAATATTTGAAATGTCTCCCTCAACAAATTTTAGTTCTTCAGTGACTAAAATTTTTTTTTGTCGCTAAAAATAAACTTTTGGCGACCAAAAGGTAAAAAATAATTTTTTATTTCCCATTCGGCGACTAAATGGTTTTAGTAGCTAAAACTCAATATACGGCAATTAAATTTTTTTTTTGTCGCTGAAAATAAACTATTGGCAACCAAAATTAAAGGTAAAAAATAATTTTTTTATTTTTCATTCGGCGACTAAATGGTTTTAGTAATCGTTGAAAATTTGGTCACCAAAGGTAAAAAATAATTTTTTTATTTTCCATTCGGTAACTAAATGGTTTTAGTAGCCAAAACTTAATATACGGTAACCAAAAAAAAAATTTGTCGCCAATTTTGGCATTTTTAGCAATTAAATATTTTTTTAGTCGCCAATAACCTATATACCCTGACTAAAAAAAATTAGCAGCTAAATATTTTACTTTTTCCGACTAAAAAAATTTTTGATCACCAATTCCACAACTTTTGGCGACTAAATTTTTTTTAGTCGCCAATTTTAGCCGCCGAAGGTGCATTTTGTTGTAGTGTCGCTTGAGCATCAGACACAAAGAACCACTCAAGCAACAAAATCATGGTTCGAGCGCACAATGACCCTCTCCTAGTAGTTCAAACCTGCAAAAAGATTGCTCAAGCTTCAAACACAGAATATCGCTTGAGCAACCAACCCATGGCTCAAGCAAAGAACACCCCACTCCCAGAAGTTTAGATTACAAACACAGATACTGGGAGGAACCAAAGATTGCTAGAGCAAAAGAAAGACCGCTTGAGCGAGCTCAACAACAAACAGACATAAATTCCTTTGAAATTCTAATTCCTAACCTGTTCAAAAGATGACCAACAACTCCAAACAACCAATCCACATTACAACAAGACAACAAAGAGTATAAACAACAACCATGAGTACTGAATCCCAGACCAAAGAATATAAAAGGGTCGTGTCTTAAACCGAGCTGCTATAAACCTTAAGTCCTTATCTTTTTTATTTAGTTATGGATGAATTAACGAGGAATATTCAGGATGATATGTCATGGCGTATGAGTTTTGCAGATGATATTGTGTTAGTGGATGAGACTAGATAAATAGTTAACACTAAGTTATAGACTTGGAGGGAGGCACTTGAATCTAAAGGATTTATGATAAACAAAACTAAGACAAAGTACATAGAATGTAATTTCAGTAACAGTAAAAATGGAAGCAGGGGAGAAATGAAGATTGAGAACCAAGAACTACCTAAGAATAAATATTTTCGTTATTTAGGATTGATTATCACAACAGTTGGGGAGATTGGAGCGAATGTAGTCTATAGAATTAAGGCAGGGTGGCTCAAGTGGAGGACTGCGTCTAGGATATTGTGTGATAAAAGAGTACCCACTAGACTAAAATGAAATTTCTATAGAACAGCTATTAGACCAACAATATTGTATGAGACGGAATGTTTGGCAACTAAGGAAAACATGTAGATAAGATGAGTATTGTTGATATGGAGATACTAAGGTGGATGTATGGTAAGATTAGAAAAGACAGTTAGGAATGAGTATATTCATGAATGGATAGGAGTAGCACCGATAGAAGATAAGTTGAGAGAGAATAGATTGAGGTGGTTAGTCATATACAACGAAGGCCAACAGAGGCAATAGTGAAGATATATGATACAGTGACAGTCAGTGGCGAAGCCAGGAAACTAGATCAGAAGCGGCACTTCTTAATTACAACTTAAATTTTTTTTTTTTCATAACCAACAATAAGAAGATAATAATAATTTTTGAATTAATATTAAGTACAAAAACTTAAATAAATTATTACAAAAGTATTTCACATAAAATTTTATAATTAACTTCGAGTAAAATCGAAAAGAAAGTATTGCGTGTAACTAGTGTATCATGGACAACGTAAAAACAGTCATATATTTAAGTCTTAAAATAAATTATATAATGGTAAGATAAATTAAATTTTTACAAAATTTAAGTAAAATTTTCATATAATAGTGATATCACGTCATTATTGACATATGATTTCACCAACCAATAGTGAAGCAACATATGAAGGGTCAACTCCACATGCAAATATAACTAACACTCTTAGTAATTTTTACATATACTATGTGAGATTAATTATATTTGCATATCAATAATAATGGATATTACCTTTATATTGAGATTTTTTCATAAAATTTTCATACATAAAAATATAATTTGTTGTAGTCACTTCATTTTCAATAAAACAATCACTATTATTTTCATAAATTTAAAAATGCTATTGACATTTTATTCTAAATATTATTTTTGTTTAAAATTTTATTTATATACATATGTAAAAAAAAAAAAAAAAAATCTAAAATCAAAAATCCAGGGGGTGCATGTGACCCCCTTAGACCCCATGTGACTCCGCCACTGGTGACGGTAGATGGAAGTGTTAGGGAAAGGAACAGACCTAGATTGACGTTGACTAGTGTAGTAAATAGATATATGAATATCCTGAATTTGACTAATTAAATGGCCGTTGATAAAATAGAATGGAGAAGAATAATTTATGTAATCGATCTATTTGATGAAACTTAAAGTTTAGCTTGGTTCGATAGCCAGTTTTTTTGTTTTGTTTTTTTGGCTCAATCTATCGCAGTCATGTTAGAAGTCTTGTGAAGGTCACGACTTGGAAGTGAGAAATTAAAAGTGCAGTTATCCCATGCACGCCCACAACATGAAAGCCTAACAACCTGGCTGCCCACACTCAATTTCTTTTCTTAATAAAATATTATGCACCAGAAAAAATAAAAATAAAAATAAAAATATTTTATTTTAGTAATATTTTAAGTGTAATTTATATTTATACCAAGTTTATATCCAGATTGAGGTTTTTCCTTCCCAGTCAAGGACCGGAGAGTTCAATCTACCTCTTGTAGGCCCACCATAAAACTTGTTTTGTTGATACATTTTGTTTATGTTCTGGATCTATGTGAAGATTATTATAAATAAAAAATAGAAATAGATTGATTTGATAATAATAATCATATGATTTTATCATATGTAATTTTTTTTTAAAAATAAATAACATGTATGACTTTAAAGTGTAGATTCATTCTTCTTAGTCCATGATCAGATTGGTGATGAAGATGATCAGTCCGATCCACTGTGGGCCCACCTAGGCACACATTGATGATTCAAAATGTTCACCTAATGAAAAATGCAATTCGATTACGTGATTTTCGATATTTAATCAACTTAATTTTTTATATGAATAACATATTTGGCGAGTCAAAAAAAAAAATGGCTCACAGCAACCAATGAGATCAAATACTAGAGAAGAGTTGTGTTCTCTCACAATAATGGACTAGAAGTCATCCTTTTTTCTTAAGATTAATACAAAATCACGAGTCAAGCTTGCCTTCATAGGTTCAAGTTTGCATGGTTGTGGGTCTATTTTTGATTTGTTTTAGTGATTTGAATAATTTAATTTGTAAGTCCTGTTAAGCAAATTATTTATATAAAACTTTAAATTTATTGGGAATTCATAGATATATGATTGGTTTATATTTCTATAAAAATAAAAGATTTATTTTTAAAATCACACTTGTTTATTTTTTTAGGAAAATTGTAATTTGATCAAGTAATTTTTTATATTTCATCATTTTTTGGGAGTGATATGGATAATTTGCTTGAGAGACTCAACAAAAATATTTCGAATGGTTGAAACGGGTTTTGAGTGGGTCCATAGTCATATAAAATGTACCATCCAAGGCAAGCTTGCTTCTAAAATCATATGGCGATTAAATTAATTTAATTTTTCATTAATAATTTACACACAAAAAAATTAAAGAATGAATGATCAATATGAAATCCAATCTAGATGGCTCTAATTCTCTCCCCCCAACTAGAGAAAAGTTGAACCCTAATTAAACAATATATATATATATATATAAAGAAACTAGTTTCTCTATAGATCATTAATGTAGACTAGTGGCCTAGCCTGATTCTTGTCACGCGTATCAATTTGACAATCTATTCTATTTATTTTTTAGATCCTCATATATAGATCATTGATCAGACAATCATAATTAAATGATTTTAACATCTTTATCTTTAATAAAATTATATATTAGATTAAATTATTAAAAAAATAACTTTTTTATATGAATAATACATGAAGATTATATAGATGTGTGTTGAGCCAAAGTGAACAGTTCAATCCATATTAGTGGACCAGTCCAGTCCCATATACATACACACTTTCACTTTCAAAGGTTTTTTTTGCAAAAACGACTTTACATAGCATAACTTTTCCAATTTTCTTTAAAAAACATCATCAACATCAACAATCAAGTCACTGAAGTGAGCTTGCAAAAATACCATACTAATGAGTCTATCACAATCTTCATGATAAGAAAACACAAAGTGTGACTTTTAATGATTGCTAACACCACATGAGTGAGGTTTTTACCAAGTGCAAAAAAGGCCAACCTCCCAGCCCCTCCTCTCTCTCTTAAAAGTTCTTTGGGAGGAGGAAAACACAACAAACACAGCACCAGGAAAGAGCGAGAGAGAGAGAGAGAGAGAGCGCACTACGCAACAATACAACACCACACTGTTACTATAAACCGCAACATATGGCGATGCTTCTGTCAATCACTCTTTCCTAGCTATGCTTCCCACTAGCATACGCTCCCCAAGCGCACCCCCTAAAACTTCACTAACTCATCATCTCATCCATGTCAACGGCTACTTTCCTCTGCTTCGCCGCCGTGCTCTGGTTCACCGCCTTACCGTGCTCCGTCATGGCGTTGACCGCCGAGATCCAAGCTCTATCGTCCTTCAAGTCTAATCTCGACGATCCACTTGGTGCATTGGACGGCTGGGATTCGTCAACTCCCTCAGCTCCCTGCGACTGGCGCGGCATTGTCTGTTTCCAAGGCCGTGTTCGAGAACTCCGCCTCCCTCGTCTCCATCTCTCTGGACTTCTCACTGACCGTCTCTCTAACCTACGCCAGCTGCGCAAGTTAAGCCTCCACTCCAACTCCTTCAATGGCTCAATCCTACCCTCCCTCTCTCAATGCGCCCTATTACGCGCCGTTTATCTCCACTCCAACTCCTTCTCCGGCGGACTCTCGCCGGCGATTTTCAACCTCACAAACCTTCAAGTCCTCAACCTCGCTCACAACTCCCTCGCCGGAAAGATCTCCGGCGACCTTCAACCTACTCTCCGGTACATCGATCTGTCCTCCAACAACTTCTCCGGCAAAATTCCGGCGAACTTCTCAGCATCTTCTCAGCTTCAACTCATTAACCTCTCATTTAATTCCTTCTCCGGCGAAATTCCGGCGAGCATCGGAGAGCTTCAATTTTTGGAGTATCTATGGCTGGATTCGAATCAATTGAAAGGTACTTTGCCTTCGGCGATCGCGAACTGTTCTTCGCTTTTGCATTTGAGCGCCGAAGATAACGAGCTTGAAGGTGTAATTCCGGCAACGATTGGTTCGCTTCCGAGGCTTCAGGTAGTTTCGCTTTCTCACAACCAACTTTCTGGTTCGGTCCCCACATCAATATTCTGTAATGTCTCTATCAATACTCCTCCGACTATAAGAATCGTTCAACTCTCCTTTAATTCGTTCACGGGCTTAGTCAAACCACCAAACCTCTTGTTCTTTTCTGTTTTGGAGGTTTTAGACCTTCACGAGAATCACATCAACGACGTGTTTCCATATTGGTTGACGAATGTATCTTCGCTCAAAGTTCTAGATGTTTCTGGAAATTCATTTTCTGGATTGTTGGGTAATGAAATCGGTAATCTTGCTATGTTGGAAGAGCTTAGAGTTGCCAATAATTCGATATCCGGTGAAATACCTGGTGGAATTTTGAAATGTGGGTTGCTCAATGTGCTTGATGTTGAAGGAAATCGGTTTTCGGGTTCGATTCCGCCATTTTTGGGGGTTTTGAAGAGCTTGAAGACTCTATCTCTTGGTGGAAATCGGTTTTCGGGTTCGATTCCATCGAGTCTCGGGAGCCTTTACGAGCTTGAATCGTTGAATCTGAGTAATAATAATCTGACTGAAACTGTGCCACAAGAGCTCATGAAGCTGAGCAACTTGAGTAGTTTGAATTTGAGCAATAACAAGTTTTCTGGTGAATTTCCAAGCAATATTGGGGATTTGAAGGGCTTGGTGATTCTGAATATGAGTGGATGTGGGTTTTCTGGGAAAATTCCTGCAAGTATTGGAAGTTTAATGAGGCTCACTACTCTTGATCTGAGCAAGCAAAATCTATCTGGGGAGTTGCCATTTGAGCTTTTTGGGTTGCCAAGTTTACAAGTTGTTGCTCTTGAAGAGAACAAGTTGTCTGGGGCTGTTCCTGAAGGATTCAGTAGCTTATCAAGCTTACAGTATCTAAATCTGTCATCCAATACTTTCTCTGGTGAGATTCCAGAAACATATGGTTTTCTTCAGTCATTGGTTGTTCTCTCCCTATCGGATAATCATGTTGATGGTTCTATTCCGGCACAGTTGGGCAATTGTTCTAGCCTTGAAGTAATAGAGCTCCGTGGTAATCGCTTAACGGGTCATATTGTGGATGATCTCTCACACCTTGCTCATTTGGAAAAGCTTGATTTGGGTCAGAATGTTTTAGCAGGCTCAATCCCCGAAGATATCTCCAAATGCTCTTCTCTGAATTCTCTGTTACTTGATGCAAACCAACTTTCAGGCCAAATACCAGACTCGCTGTCAAAGTTATCAAACCTAACAATATTGAATCTTGCTTCAAACAGATTGAGTGGGGCTATTCCCGCGAACCTTTCACTCATCTCTGGTTTGAAATACTTGAATTTGTCAAGTAACAACCTCGAGGGTGAGATTCCAGTGGCGTTGGGCTCTCAGTTCAATGATCCTTTTGTGTTTGCAATGAATGAAAATCTATGTGGGAAGCCATTGAAAAAAAATTGCAAGGACGTGATATGGCGAAAGAGGAAGAGGTTGATCTTCTTGCTAGCTGTGGCTATTGGAGGAAGTTTGCTTTTGATGTTGTGTTGTTGTGGATACATATTTGGCCTATTGCGTTGGCGAAAAAAGCTTGGACAAGGAAGAAATGGAGAGAAGAAACGAAGCCCAGCTCGAGCAAGCTCAGGAGGGGAAAGGGGTCGTGGAAGCGGAGAAAATGGAGGGCCAAAACTTGTTATGTTCAACAACAAGATAACATATGCAGAGACAGTGGAAGCAACGAGACAATTTGACGAAGAAAATGTATTGAGCAGGGGAAAATATGGGCTTGTGTTCAAAGCCACTTATCAAGATGGGATGGTGCTTGCAATTCGTCGCCTACCCGACACATCAATCGACATAGGCACCTTTCGCAAAGAAGCTGAATCTCTAGGCAAAGTCAAGCATCGAAATTTAACTGTCCTGCGCGGTTACTATGCAGGACCACCCGACATTCGCCTTTTGGTGTACGACTACATGCCCAATGGAAATCTAGCAACATTGCTCCAAGAGGCATCACATCAAGACGGGCATGTACTAAATTGGCCAATGCGACACCTAATCGCGCTTGGCATTGCTCGCGGGCTTGCATTCTTGCACTCAGTTTCCACAATTCATGGCGATGTCAAGCCACAAAACGTGCTTTTTGATGCAGATTTCGAAGCCCATCTTTCAGATTTTGGGTTAGATAAATTAACCATAGCAACCCCAGCAGAGGCTTCTTCATCTTCAACCCCAATTGGGACTCTCGGGTATATATCACCCGAGGCTTCATTAACGGGTCAAGCGACGAAAGAATCAGATGTTTACAGCTTTGGAATTGTATTGTTGGAGATACTAACTGGGAAAAAACCTGTGATGTTCACACAAGATGAAGATATTGTGAAGTGGGTGAAGAGGCAATTGCAAAGTGCTCAAATCACAGAATTGCTCGAGCCGGGTTTGCTTGAGCTTGACCCGGAATCATCGGAGTGGGAAGAGTTTTTGCTTGGGGTGAAAGTGGGTCTGCTTTGCACAATGCCTGACCCGCTCGAGCGGCCTTCAATGGCGGACGTAGTGTTCATGCTTGAAGGCTGCCGGGTCGGCCCGGAAATTCCCTCATCGGCCGACCCGACAACCCTACCATCCCCAATTTGAATTTTTTTTTTTAAACTCAATAAACGATTAATTTCTGTATTATTCATTTTTTTTGGGAGGTCAATTATATTTTTGATCTCTCATGTTTATGGCATTTTAATTTCTAATGTTTAATTTGAATTTGAATTTAACTCGTCATCACACGCCATTAAAATTAAATAACTATAAAATTTCATTTAAAAACTAAACTTTTAGTCTACAAAGCATGTAATGTGTGTTTTTAAAGTGAAAATTCACTCAATAAATCACAATTTTAATTTTAAAATATGTGATATGCGTTATATAATCTATAAAATAACACTCTTAAACCTTGAATTTAACAGGCACAACATCTATTGAGTTATATAATCTATAAAATAACACTCTTAAACCTTGAATTTAACAGGCACAACATCTATTGATGTAATTTGATTTAGGATTAAATTAAAATACTTTTTATATATTAAGAATTAAATTAACATAATTTAAATATTAAAATAAAATAACAAAAATTACATATTTTGAGACAAAAAATACAATTATTAATACTATGGGAAATTATATTTAAAAAAATTCAGATTTTGACCATTATAATAAAATAAACCCTAAGCTTTTAGTTTTGTTAATTAAGATTCTAGTCTTTTAATTTGTTTTTAATCTAAACAATCTGTCTATTTTTGTTAAATAAAATTGACACAAAATGAAATTTTAGTCATGAAACTCAACGAAAAATGATATTTTAGATATTCATATACCTACATTAAGTTTAATGGTTAAAATATTACTTTTTTGTGCGTCTTGGAGCATCTCCAGCGGTTCATCAAAATTTTCATCAAATCTGAATAAAAAAATGACTTTTTTCTCATTTTGATACAGAGGGCTTCAATAGTTCATCAAATCAAATTTTCATCAAATTTGCGCCGAGACAACCGGTTGGTCAACCGGCTGGTCGACCGGTGAAGGCAAAATTTTTTTTTTGAATTGTTTGAACCTTTTCAGTGAACTGTCTGAACCTTTTTCCGGGTCGACCGGCTGGTCGACCGGTAAGGCAATAAATAATTTTTTTTTTAACTGTTTGAACTTTTTTTTTGAACTTTTTGAACCCTTTAGTGGTCGACCGGTTGGTCAACCGGTTGGTCAACTGGCCGGTCAACCAGCTAGTCGACCGGTTGGTCTCCCCCAACGGTTAGGAACAGTGATTTGGTGAAATGCTGCGCCTGTTCTCATTTTGGTGAAAGGTTTGGTGAATTCTCGATTTGATATCGATTTGGTGAAACCGTTGGAGCTCAAAAAAGTGATTTTTTCACCAAATTTTAAATTTGATGTCAGGTTTGGTGAAGCGTTGGAGATGTTCTTACTTAACAAAAATAGATGAATAATTTAGATTGAAAACAAATTAAAATATTAAAAATCAAAATCAAAATCAAAATTTAGTTATTATAAGGAAAAATTTTAATTTTTTATATAATTTTTCTTATTATTTTATCTGGTTTGATTTGCACTGTTTTTTAAAAAATTGAGTTTTTTTATTTTTCACATTTTTTTTTAATTTTAGTAACTTTTTTTTAATATTTTACGTAAATTTTTTATTTTTATTTTTAAATACACCTAATCTAAATATACTTAAAAAGTATAATATTTGTGAGAAAAAAATTAAAAAATTCACTAAATATAAAAAATATAAAAATAAAAAATAAAAGTCAATATATTTTTATATTTTGTTATATTTTATGAATTATTTTAAAATTTGTGTACAAATTATATATTTTTAAATATATTAAGATTAAAAAATTTAAAAATATGATTAAATATTTTTAAAAATTATTAAAATAAAAAAACATTAATTAAAAACTCAAAAAAATTGTTTTTAAAAAATTTCAAATCAAACATACAATACTATTTTTGAGATTAAAAATTAAAAAAAAAAATTAAGGTTAGCAAGGTGGATGTGGTGATTTGAATGATTTCATGTCACGTTGATATTTATGATGCGACGGCGTCGTTGGCAACCAACCAACAAAGAAAAGATTCCCGCCAAAAGAACAAAAGAAAAAAATGTTTAGTTAATTCCTTAAGGAAAGTAGCCGTTAGGTTTGTGTCCGAGCGAGCGAGCGAGCGAACATGAAAAAGTGGTATTTATCGGAAAAGGAAGTAATAGCGAAAGCGTTAAATAAATAACATCCGTGAATGTGTCAGACTGCGAATAATAATATCAATCCACAGACTCATCACTGATTGCCTGACTCTCTCCCTCTCTCTCTCATCTCTTTACAAACAAAGTCCCACCATAACGTCCGATTTTCCGGACTCCACTGTTTGACCTGCAATGGAAATTTTTAGTTTTACTTTATTTTTATTTAAAAAATATTTGATGGTCCGAATTTTTATGTCTCAAATGGTTTGAATGTGTCAAAATAATATCGTTTTATACTAAAATAATGTCATTTTAAGGTAGCGTTTGGTTGTATTTTGTAAATGTGATTTGAGAGTATGAGTTGTATTTTGAGTTTGTGTGTTGTGGAATTATGATTTGAGTGTAGAAAATTTATTTGGTAAAGAGTTTTGAAAATAGTTTTGGAAAAGAGGTTTGATTTGAGTGGGGAATTATTGATGTGACATTTGATATGTGATACAAAAATTTACAACTCATAACTAAACATACAATTCAAAATTATTTTAAAGCACATAAAAAATTTAAAAATTTTCAGAAAATATTTGTCTCGATTATGTAAATCAATTGCAAAAAATATATATATATATATATATATATATCTGGAAATCAGCCGGACATCCGGGTGGACAACCCGGTGGACAAAAAAGGCGCCTGTGCATCAGAGTTCTCTCTGCAGAGTGTAGAAAATTGATTTGAAAACGAACCAAACATCATGCTCCAACACACGGGTAGAAAATTGATTACAGAGCACAACCAAACAGAACCTAAATGTTTTGAGCCATTCTAATCATGATTTTTCGAGCCATCAATCATTGTTGTTTTTATTTTAAAACCTGTAATGGAATTAAACAAACAAAATTTCAATACATGTTAATATAATTTTAAATTACACTTTGTTCCTTTTATGTTTAATTATTATTTTTTTTTTGTTTTACTTTGATATTTTATGTTTTAATTTTTTTTATACTTTACTCCTAAAATTCACTTATGTTCAAAATTAGACAGAAAATATCATAACAACTATCGCATAATATAAAAAATGTATTATTATATTAGTGTTTAAATTATATATAATAAAATATTTTTGAGCTACATGACTGTCATGCTGTCATTTTTTTGTTCTAATTTTTAACAAAAATTAAGTTTAAAAATAAATTAAAAAAACTTGAAATATAAAGAGTCAAAATAAAAATAAAAAACTTTAAAGGCCAAAAGTCACCAAATATAATGGAGACAAAGTGTTACTTCTTTTTTTTTATAAATATTTTAGCCATTAACATTTTTTTTAATTTAGTTTTTTTAACTTTACACTTTCATGTTTTAGGGTTTTTTGAATTTACTTTTGAATTTAACATTTGCCAAAATTAGACAAATTGTACATTAACAACTACCTGACATAATATATCATTATATAACGTATGCCTCTAACCCAAAATTTAACCTAAATACAAATATATATTTGATATCAAGTGGCTGCTCATGTAATATTTTCTGTCTAGTTTTAGAGATAAATTATCTTTAAGAATAAATTGAAAAAAATTTAAAATGTAAAGTGAAAAAGTGAGAAAAAAAAATAGATAAATTACATATACACCCCCTGAGTTTTGTTTAAAATACAATTTGTTCCATAAAATTTTAAAAATTACATCCTACCCCTTGAAGTTTCTAATTTCATAACAAATTACTCATTTTATTAATAACTCATCAAATCAATTAAGAGTTTTTAATGACATCATAAATTTATTTTCATTAATAATTTAGGTAATTTTATCATTGTATAAGAAAGTAGTTAATAATTTTATTTTTTCAGTTAATTCTGTTAAATAAGAAATTCTGACAATGGAGGCATTTGTAATTTTTCAAATCAGACAGGACAATTTATAACTTTAAGCAAATCTCAATGGGTGTGTTTATAATTTACTCAAAAAAATTTAAGGTCCAAAGTGATAAAAATAAAACATAAAGGTGACAAAGTGTAATTTACCCTACACTTTAAACTAAGAAAATTACACTCACCTCCCTTGAAATTTTTAAAAATATAATTAATTCCACACTTTTGATATAATTATATTGGTTTTCATTGATATTTTAATTCACATAATAATTAAGTTATTTTTTTATCAATAATTCATTAATTATATGAATAAAAAAATAATATAAAACGCCCTCAAAATAAACCCAAAAATCATACATTCATGACATCCATAAACATAAGAGAAATAAACATATTTTCATTCATCAAAGTATTTAATCCAAAGGTATTACATGTTGACAATAAAAGTAAATGCTCTACGGGCTTACAACTTTCCAAGCCAACACTTGGTTACAAAAAGGAGAGTACTAACTCAAAACACAAAATAAGTCCTTAGCTTGAATTACATGTAATACACAAAATAATTACCAAAGTACGCCTTCAGCTTCTAAAACCTCCCAAGCTAAGTCCTTGGAGGCGGCATATCACCTACACCTGAAGATGATGTCCCATATAGGGTAAGCCAACGCCCAGTTGAGATATGCTAAACATAATATGAACAATGACTAAAACAATAGCATTTGATAAATGTTTAACTCATATAAATCAACTCATAATACATTTCGGTTCCATGACACATATGTCCATGCTTCATGCCATTTTCCTTTACTTAACAATTTCGATTTATACACATGGCTCAGAACCTGGCCAAACAATTCCCAAGAGACTACGGCTCATGTTAAAAACCTTTCCAATATCAACAATTTAAATGAGATTATAACTCATAATAAACACTTTCATACTTCACAATAGATACACATATTTGCTATATCAACGTCATATTAAAACACTTTCATACTTCATAAATGATACACAGATTCACTGTATCAATGGAGTCCATCCCCTATCTCCTCCCAAATAAATCCGGTTTAGGAGTCTATCCCCTATCTCCTCCTAAACCGTGGAGTATATCCCCTATCTCCTCCCACACAATACAATGTATATAAATAATTATCATATACACGATCAATCAATACACAAATTCGATGTACTATTCCAACCTTCATATTCAATGACATATTTAACCAATTAGTTTTAATTCACCTAATCATCATGCAGTGTCTATAACAATCAAAACTATCCTCCACCGATAGCCCAAAGCAATTATTTCTAAACAGATAATAAATGCCTCAACAGATAAATTACCAATATTTTCAAATGTGAGTGATTAATAAATCCAACTCCACCATTCAATCTCATGATAAGCCAATTTCATTATTGCTAACTCAAATTCATATTTCCATGACTTTCCAAATTAATTATGCAAATTAATTCATATCATAAAATTAGGGCATTCCTCCCTATTTTCTGAATATTGACCCAAAAGCTCAAATATTAACAACAACATCAATAAGCTCATTTTAAGACCCAAGATATACATATATTAGTCAAAATAGCAAAACCCCTCATTATTCAAGTTGAAACCCTAACACCCAAAATCACCCAACTTCAACATTAAATCAAAAGGACCAAAAGTTTATATCAAAGATCATAAAAATGAGTAGTTATCCCTACCTCAAATTCGGAGCCTAAAGGAGAAGGTGAAGAAAATCGAAAGTGCTCCAAATCCCAAGATTTTTCGGATAGACAGGTAGCCCAAGCCAAGCTCTACACTTTTTGCAAAGGAACTAAGGTAGAAGATCACTCAAACTAGATCAAACCTTAGAGAGAAGGTGAAATGTAGTGAGAGAAGCTCTCAAAAATAGATTTTGAAAAGTAAGAGAGAGAATGAGAGTTAAAAAAGTGATCTAAAATGACCCAGCTGCCAACTGATATATGTATGACCCACTCGAGCGGAAAATAGGACGCTCGAGCGTCAAACACAAAAACTTAACCCGCTCGAGCGCAAAAAGGAACCCGCTCGAGCGTAGATTACACTCTTCCAATACTTTTACAGATATCGAACAACCGTTCGAGCGCAAGGATACCCGCTCAAGCGCGACCCGCTCGAGCGTAAGAAAATCCACACGAGCGTGAAAAACACATCTGCAGTATTTTTGCAGGCAGACAAACTACTGAAGGTATGCAAACTCCGCTCGAGCGGATCACTAAAAATCTAGGCAAAAAGAGTTGGGACAAAAGCTCAATCAACCCGTT
The DNA here is from genome assembly GCF_055761805.1 of Camellia sinensis. Classification (NCBI taxonomy): domain Eukaryota; kingdom Viridiplantae; phylum Streptophyta; class Magnoliopsida; order Ericales; family Theaceae; genus Camellia; species Camellia sinensis. The sequence continues at coordinate 29,181,674 of NC_138966.1, read as the reverse complement.
CGAAACACACCCAAGACAATTCTAAACTCAAGTACAAAGAGTTAAAGGACGGAAATGAAATACAGACAGCAACAACTATCAACGGAACCGAGTTCGAAATACAATAAACATTGGAAGAAAACCGGAATTGCTATATAATATTATCATTTTTTCTTAATAAAATAAATATTTATTTTAGTTTATTCAGTGTTTACTCACCATTTGCATTAATTTCAATTTTTTTACCTTTATGTAAAAAATGTAATACTAACTATAATTTTTTTAAACCTCAATGGAGGTGAGTGTAATTTACGTCTTTAAAATTTATTAAATTTTCAAGTTAAACTTGAATATTGGACATTTATATACTTTCAAACACTTCGACACACATGAAACATATTATAAGTTCACATAAAATAACTTGAAATCAATGGTAAAATAAAAATTGTGTAAATTTACATATATTTTCTCTTTTAAATTTTTAAAATTATTATATTTGACTTAAATACTTATATATATATATATATATCATATATAATAGTTATTTGTTCTAATATATAATATATAATAAATATATAAAATTATATATTTTGTACATATTTATCACACATCGTGTCTTATTTTTTTTTGAAAAATTTAATATTATTATATCAGTATCATATCTGTGTCGTATAACTTGTACCTGTCCACATTTCTTACATCTCATTTCAATCTTACGGTTTTGTGTAATTGTGTCTTATGGGGTAATTTTCAAATAAGTTCCAAGGGGGCATGCTGGGAGAGGTTGATTAGGGTAGAAGAGGTTGGTCATTTGATGGTGGTTGATCTAAGGGTTTGTTTGGGATGCGGGTTGATTTTTTAATTTTTTGTCTTTTTGTTATTTTAGCCTGAAATTAAACAACCTCGTTTGTGATAGGTTTTTTTTTATTTGTTTGACTTTTGTGAGAAAAAAAATAAAATGATTATGAATTGGATGTGATATTTTGTCTTATTGGGTTAAAAAACTTGTTTTGTTTTTTTATGACTAAAATAATAAAAAAGTCAAAAAGTTTGATATGCCAAACGAAGGCTTAGGGATGGAATTTGGGAAACTGGGATGCTGCACAACAGTAATTGTTGTAAGTTTATGGGGGCTTATTCCAAATATATTTTGGTAATTTAAATTATTTATATTGTAAAATTTGTTAAGTAGATCATTTGTATAAAATAAACAAAAAAATCAAATTAATTGAATATTTATAATTCTATAACAAAATCGTACTTTTTTTTGTAAAAAAATAAACTGCTATCATAATTTTGATAATATTTTTAAAAACAAATAGAATCTTATCATAATACTACAAATATCCGATTAACTTATTTTTTGCATTTATGATAGGATAAAGTACACTAATAGTCTATACATTTTGTCTCTTATATCATTTTAGTCCATGCACCCTCTATTGACTCAATTTTTACTCTTAATTTTAGATTTTGTGTCAATTTAGTATAAATGATTTTGCCTTTAAAATATGATACGTGTCATTTATGCGCATACTTTTCATTAAAAAATACTAACAATTGTAAGCAATTTGACTAAATTGTGACAATTATAAATTTTTAATCAAAATCAAGCCAATTAAAATTACAGAAACTAAAATGATACAAAGACTAAAATGTAAGAATTATCAACATAGTTTGCTCTTAATGATATGTTTAACAAACTTTATAATATGAATAATTTAAATTATCAGAATAGGTTCAGAACAAGCTGTCTTATACCTCACAACTGTTACTGCTATAAGAGCATCTCCAACCCATCCTCCATATTTGAAGATATGGAGGATCATCTCCCAAAAACAACTCCAACCCATCTTCTATATTCTCCTCCATTTGGGAGGAGGATGAATTGATCCTCCAAATATAGAGGGAGAATGAAAAAATGGAGGAGACTCCAAAACACTATTCACTCTATATTTCTTAATTATATTCAAAATAACTTTTAAATATGCTTTACAAAAATTTTAAAATTAAATATTTATTAATGAACAAAAATTACTTTTTTATTGGAGTTTGAATGAAAGAAATGAAGGTTTGTGGTTAGAGTTTGAATGAATAGTGACCTTCTCTATATTTACTTTTTAAATAAAAAATATTATTTTCATCCTCTTGAGAAGAGGATGTGGTTGGAGCTGCTCTAATAGCACTCCGGATCCAGAGTTTGGTGGTAGCCAAAGTGGCTCATTCTTATTTTTGAAATAATTGGGCCTTCTATAAATTTTTATACTTTAATTTTCAATTTTTTTATACTATTGTTTTATTTATTCTAATTTTTATTTATTTGCTTGACCCAAATCAACTAGTATTCCTAACCTTCACAATAAAACAACTTTGATAATTAATAGGGAAAATTACTGGGAATATCACAAAATTATTACAAAATCATGAAAATATTTGTAATGTTAATTATTAATGTGTATAAAGTTTATCATTTATTTATAATTTTTGTAAAATATTTACACTGACTTAATTTTTTTCCTAATTAATGAAATCAGATAAGATAAGACGGCTTTGATAATTACTAAAATCATATAAGATTTCAAACTCCTGTGGAAAATAAGAAATAAAATATACTACAAAAATAAAATAAGCGTTCATATTATGATTTTGATAATTATGTGAATAAAAATGACTACTTTTTATAATTAAGATAAAAATTTCATTGCAATGAAGATGGGAAGAAATATACAGTACAATTAGTTATTTTATTTTAAATAAATTAGAGCATCTCCAAGATTATTAGGCAACAGGGTAACGTGAGCAATACCAAAAAATTTATCAACATTTCTATCAAATATTTTACGTGAATGTGGGTCTCTAGTCATATGAGACATTTGGTAGATCTCTGTTTGTCCCTTTGTAAAAATATACAGAAAAGTATTCTTTTTATTTTGCCTAACTAATATAGTTAGCCTGTATTTCAATCATGCTTTTTATTTTAACTAACCAATCAAACTAACTTAACTAATTTTTTTTTAGAAAAATACTATAAACATAAATAAAAATATACAATTTGTTTTTATTACATATGACATTTACAAGTATTTATTTTTTAAAATATATTATTTAGTTATTTTTTAAAATAACATTTTTACATGGTGGATAAATCACAATTTATCCCTTTTATGGTTGGTCACTTTCCTACTTTCATCTTTAAAGTTTTTTTTTATTTTTTAATTTTTTGAATTTGACCCTTTATGTTCGAAGTTTTTCCAATTTACTCCTAAAACTAACTTTTATTCAAAATTTGACAAGAAATGTCTATCATATAAAATATATATATATATATATATATATATATGATTATATTGGCGTTTGGGTTTAAGTTTGTACTGAGAAATGAGTTATATATAATAAATTATTTTTATGCAATGTGACTGTTAATGTGTCATTTTCTTTCTAATTTTGAACAAAAATTATTTTAAGAGTAAATTGAGAAAAACTTAAAACATGAAAGACCAATGTGAAAAACTTGAAGGATCAAAGTGATAAAGTGACCAATATAAAGAAAAAGTGTAATTTACTCTTTAAACAATCATATTCTTTCAACGGTAATAGTTTTAAACGATCAAATAAGTTAGAGCGAAGAAAAAATGTGATGCCCTCAAAATAATACTTAGAAATCCACATTATAGACATGCTGTGACAACCCTCACTACTATTTACTGATAACACCACTGATTACTGCTAAACTGAGACTGATCATAATAAGTAATTGAATTGATTGAAATTCTGAACTGATTAATTGAGTGTATTAGTTTAAATGCATGTCTATCTGTTGACTACTAAATTATTTGTTCGTGTATTATGTTTAAACTGCAGATTGAAGGCCTTATCGGCGGCCGAATCTGAAATTGACTAGTGTTTTGTGCTAGTTAGAATTTTTGAGATTTTATGGTATATTTAATTGAAGTGTGATTTGGTATGAGTAAATTAGATTAATTATTGATAAATTACATTAGTTGGCATATTTACCCTTTTGCCATTAAGTGGTTATTTCCTACAACTTTGACTTGGACTCAATTGTTGCATTACAAACACCATCTCACCCTTTTCCATCTAGAGCTAGCCGACTAGAGAGAGAGAGATAAGAGAGAGAGATAGGAGATAGAGTGATTTCATCTTGTTTTGGCTTGGAAATTAAGAGATTTGAAGGCAAATTGCATAGTTGAGCTTCTACACTTGAAATACAAGGTTTAAGGTAGAGAATTGTGACAACCCTCGCCACTGTTTACTGATAAGACCACTGATTAGTGCTAATATATGATTAAGCATGTTAACTGACTGATTGACTGAAATCCTGAACTGATTGATTGAACGTATTAGTTTGAATGCATTTCTATCTGTTTGTCAGTGAACTATCTGTTCGTGTTTTATGTTTAAACTGCTAATTGAAGGCCTTATTGGCGGCCGAATCCGAAATTGCTTGATGTTTTATGCTCGTTAGAATTATGTAATTTTATGGTATATTTAATTGAAATGTGATTGGGTATGATTAAATTAGATTTAATAATAGTAAATTACAAGAGTTGGCCTTAATCGCCAAATTGCCATCTAGTGGAATTATCTAGGCAACCCTTCTCCACTTCATACATCTTGATACAACATTTCTTCAGCTCATTTCCTAGAGAAAAACCGACTAGAGAGAGAGGGAATTGGGAGAAAATAGAATTTATCAAAGATTGCTTGGAGAATTTGAAGGAGAATTGCATATTGAGCTTCTACATCTTGAACTTAAGACATAAGGTAGAGAATTTCCCTTCTTGATCATGAAATTTAATAGATTCTTGCATGGTACATGGTAATTGAGTGAGCTGAGTCAAGAATTGAATTAAATTATTGAATTGGAGCTTGATTCATGCATGCATGTGTATATCTTGAAGTTTTGAGGTTGTTTTCATGGGAATTGCTTCATGCATCTCCATCTTTTGACCATAGCCCATGATTTCATCTTGTTTTTGAAAGAATTGGCTCTTAGGAGCATTAATTAGAAGTTTTGAAGTTGGTTAAATTCATGCATGTTGCATGTTCATCATGTTTTTGAATTATTGTTGAATTTGTGTTTAATTGAACTACCTTTGGGCTTTAATTTCTCAAATTGACCTTTGAAACATGTAATATTATGGGTTTTAAAGTGTTTTCCAGAAAATTAGCCCAAGAGGATCAATTTTGGTGCATTAAAATTGAGTTTTGAGCTTGAGGTTCAAATCTGGAATTTCCAGATTTTGGACTCACGCTCGAGCGAGAGATTCTACGCTCGAGCGTACTTACTGAATTCATGCAGTCCGTTCGAGCGGGGAAAGTGACGCTCGAGCGTGAAATGCGTGTATCCAGTACTTTGTATATTTTTACAGTCCGCTCGAGCGGGGGAATGCACGCTCGAGCGAGGACTTGTGTCTCACGCTCGAACGGGGGTCGAGCGCCTATCGAGCGTAAATTTCGTGCATCCAGTACCTTTGCCATGTTTTACAGTCCGCTCGAGCGGGGAAAGTGACGCTCGAGCGGGGAACCTTTGTCTGCATGTCCGCTTGAGCGGGGAAAGCCACGCTCAAGCGTGGATCCTGTTTTCTGAAAATTCGGGAAAGTGTTTTAAAGTGCATCTTTGCATCCTCATTCTATCCTAGGCATTCCTAGGCCTAGTTTAAGGCATCTTAATGAGGATATTGATGTAGAACCATACCGAGTCAAGATAGGGATTAAGTTATTATTTCCCAACTGTGTAGCTTAGTGTGTGTTCACTCTGTAACTGTGTAGGGTTGGCATCCGAGGACGCGTACTAGCTTATCTGTAGCCCAGAACTCTGTGAGTAACAATGTTGTAAAGATATGTTCAATTGAGATTATTTTCTGAACAAATGACTGTACTGCTTTATGAAATGACACTGTTTACTGAATGAATGTTTGTCCTATTTGTGAACTGTATTTGTGGCATCCATGGCAATTTACTGTTACCGAACTATTACTGCTACTATTACAGCGATCTCTGTCGGTTCCCATGTATGGAACCACTACTGTTTACTGATATGATGGCCATCATTGACTGCTCGGTCTGTTAAGACCTACTGTACTATTTTGCTATTGGATGTACCACATATGACTATTATATTTTCTGAATGACTGTTATGGCATGAATTATGAGCCACAAACTGAACGACTGATATACTGATAAATGACTGTTTTCAATACTGAAGGGACATTCATTCTTAACCTCTTTACGGATATGTTATTCACTGGGGTTTAGCCCACCGCTTATATATATATGTAGGTGTATAGGCACCAAACCGTTGCTAGGAGCGTCGGGCTAAGCTCCCGTTTTGTCAAAGCCAACCACCGTGCCTCACTGCGAGGTTCTAAGTCCTTCAAGCTAGGACTTTTTGGGGTGTTTTAGTTTTTCCCCTTTTTGTATCTGGTTTTGTAACACTGTATAGACTGACATGTATACCCGTACTGTACTGTTATGGTAGGGATTTGGTCCCTAACCTGAACGTCTGTAAATGATGTGTGTATGTATGTATATACTGTTTTGTTTTTGAATGTGAATATATATAAAAAGTCTTTTTGCATACAGACTGTCACAGTTCATTAGACATCTTTTAATTACTTTTTTGGCTTCCGCCAGCCCCTATACTCTGTATTACTGTTATTACTGTTAAGTAGGCCTTCGGTAATCTCGGATTACTGGCCAGTTACGGTCCTAAACCCATAGGGCGGGTTTGGGTCGTGACAAGAATTCAACCTCTCATTGATGTATTTATGTTTTGTCTTGCATGGTTCATGGGAGTTTAGTGATCTAAGTCAAGTTTTGGTCTAAAAATGTTGAATTGAAGCTTAATCCATGCATGCATGTACATGCTCTAACATTTTGAGGTTGTTTTCAAGAGAGATTGTTACATGCATGTTCATATCTTGAGTATAGTTCATGAATTCATCATGTTCTTGAGGAAATTAACTCTTTTGAACACATATTTAAAGCTTTAAAGTTGTTTAAATTCTTGCATGTTGCATACACTTCATGTTCTTGAAGTTTTGCTTGAAAATGGGTTTAATTGACTCACCTTTGGGCCTTGATTTTACAAATTGAGCTTTGAATCATGGTATAGTATGAATTTACAAGTGTTTTCCAGAAAATTGGCCCAAAAGAATCAAATTTGATACATTAAAAGTTGGTTTTGAGCTTGAGGTTCAAATCTGAAAATTCCAGATTTTGGACCCACGCTCGAGCGAGGAACTTCACGCTCGAGCGTACACCTTGAATACATGAAGTCCGCTCGAGCGTAGAAAGTGACGCTCGAGCGTGAAATGCGTGTATCTAGTACTTTGCATGTGTTTACAGTCCGCTCGAGCGAGAGAGTTCACGCTCGAGCGAGGACTTGTGTCTCACGATCGAGCCTAGATCGAGCGCCCGTCGAGCGTGATTTTTGTGCATCCAGTATTTTTACTGTAGCTTACAGTCCACTCGAGCGACGAAAGTCACACTCGAGCGGAGCTCCTTTGTTTGCATGTCCGCTCGAGCGTAGAAAACCACGCTCGAGCGACACCCCTGTTTTCTAAAAATTTTGAAAAGTGTTTAAAAGTGCATCTTTGCATCCCCATTCCATTCTAGGCATTCTTAGGCCTAGTTTAAGACATCTTAATGAGGATATTGATGTAGAATCACATCGAGGCAAATTAGGGATTGAGTTACTATTTTCCCAACTGTGTAGCTTAGTGTGTGTTCATTCTGTAACTGTAGGGTTGGCATCCGAGGACACTCTAGCTGCTTATAACCCAGTGCTCTGTGAGTAACAATGTTGTAAAGATATATTCAAGCATGAATATTTTCTAAATGATCACTGTACTATTTTCTGAAATGATATTTCTTACTGAATGAATGTTTGTCCTATTTGCAAACTGTATTTGTGGCATCCATAGCAATTTACTGTTACTGTACTGTACTGCTACTGTCACAGAGATATCTGTCGGTTCCTATGCTTGAAACCACTACTGTTTACTGATATGATGGCCATCAATTGACTGTTCGGTCTGATAAGACCTACTGTACTGTTTGCTATTGGATGTACCACATATGACTATTATAGTTTCTGAATGACTGTTATGGCATGAATTATGAGCCATAAACTGAATGACTGATATACTGATAAATGACTGTTTTCAATACTGAAAGGACATTTATTCTTAACCTCTTTACACAACTGTTATTCACTGGGCTTTAGCTTACTGTTTATATATATATATATATATATGTAGGTGTTCAGGCACCGGACCGGAGTTAGGAGCCTTTGGTTTAAACTCCCTTTTTGTCAAGCCAACCAACGTGCCTCATTGCGAGGTTCCAAGTGCTGCCAAGCTAAGGCTGCTTCGGGGTGTTTTAGATTCCCCCTTTTTGTTTCTGTTTTGTATAGACTATATAGACTGTTACTGTACTGTTATGGTAGGGATTTGGTCCCTAACTGAATACCTGTATATGATGTATGTACATACTGTTATGGTTTGAATGTGTTTATGTTTAAAAAAGTCTTTTTGCATGCAGACTGTCACAGCTCATTGGACGTCTTTTCTTACTGTTTTGGCTTCCGCCAGCTCCTGTACTCTGTATTATTGTTATTACTGTTAAGCAGGCCTTTGGTAATCACGGATTACTGGCCGGTTACGGTGCTAAACCCATAGGGGCAAGTTTGGGTCGTGACACATGCATAGACATAAGTAAACAGAACTTAATTCTATTCATCAGAGTATTCCTTACAAATGTATTATATGTTGACAACAAAAGTAAATGCCCAACGGCTTACAACTTTCCAAGCCAACACTTGGTTATACAAAAGAGAGTACCAACTCATATCATATAAAGCCTTTGGCTTTAATGTACATGTAATACAACAAAAGATAACAAAATAATAAAGAGTCTTCAACTCCTAGAACCTCCCAAGCTATGTCCTTGGAGGTGGCATATCACCTGGACCTGAAAATGATGTCCCATAAAGGGTAAGCCACAGCCCAACAGAGATATACTAAACCAAATATAAGCAATGACTAAAACAATAGCATTTGATAGATGGTTAATACTTAATAACCAGTTTATGTCATCATATAGTTCCATGACAAACATGTCCATGTTACATTTCATTTCTCTTTTACTTAACCCAATCATTTCATAAGCATGGCTCGGAACCTGGCCAATCATTCAGTGAGACTATCTCTCAGGTTATAACATTTCCATACTTTGCAATTCAAATGAGATCGCAACTCATATTAAAACACTTCCAATACTTCAAATAATACACATATTCGCTGCATTATCACTTCCATTCAATACACATATTTGTTGTATTAACACTTCAATCTGATACACGTATTTGCTGTATCAATGGAGTCCATCCCCTATCTCCTCCCAAACAAGTTTGAGAGTCCATCCCCTATCTTCCCTCAAACCATGGAGTAGATCCCCTATCTCCTCCCATACAATATACATATTCCAAGTATATATAAACAATTATCATACACTAGGATCAATCAATGCACATATTTGATGTATTATTCCAACCGTCATATTCAATGACGTAATCAATGTGATTAGTTTCGGTTTTCCCTAATCAACATGCAGTGTCTACAACAATCAAGACTATCCTCTACCGATAACCCAAAGCAGTTATTTCTAAACAGATAATAAATGCATCAACAGATATAATATCAACAATTTCATTGGTGAGTGATTAAATTATCCAACCCCACCATTCAACTTTATAATTCTCCAATTCAATTTCATAATCCCACAAATTAATTATTCAAATTAATTTATCACATAACTAGGGCATTTTTCCTTAATTTACAATATCAATCCTAAGGTTCGTTTTTATCAATAATACAATAATAATTCCATTTCTCAATGTCTTACACACATATGGGTTTTATTATTTGAAAACCCCTCTTTTATAAATTACACAACAACCCCAACTTTTTCCAATATTACCCAACATCACCAACTAATCAAAATGTCAAAATTAAAGACAAAACTCATAAGATGGAGTCGGGTATCCCTACCTCAAAATGAAGTGACCAAAGGAAAAGATGGTGAAAATCCAAAGTGCTCCAAATCCACAAATTTTTAGATTAAAACGTAGCCCAAACAACCCTCTATCTTTCTTACAAAGGGATTAGGGTAGAAACACACTATAAGTAGATCAATCCCTAGAGATAAGGTATGTAGAGAGAAAGAGAGAGAGAGTCGGATCTAGGATTTTGAAACCAAAAGAGATGAAAAAGTGAAGTTTTTACCCGCTGCTATCTACTGAGATAACACAAGCTCGCTCGAGTGAAGGATTGGTCGCTCGAGCGACCAAACACAAAGAACTCTCGCTCGGGTGTTGAAAGCCTCGCTTGAGCCAACAATGCGAAGCTTCAAGTCTGCAACCCAGAAGCACGCTCGAGTGAAGAAACCCAAAACATAGACCTCGTTCGCTCGAGCGAAGGAAATCTCACTCGAGCGAAGAATTGCAACCTTCAGGTCCAGAACCAGACGCAGACGCAAGCTCGAGCGAAAAATTGTAACTTTCAGGTCCAGAACCAGAGCAGACGCAAGCTCGAGCGAAGGATTTCTCGCTCAAGCCACTAGATACAAAACTCAACTCTTGCTCGAGCGAAGGAACCCTGGCTCGAGCGAAGGATCTAAAACACAAAGCTGGCTCAAGCGATAAAAGACTCACTCGAGCGAAGGACCAAAATTCTAGGCTACAACCATTTGCTCCCAATCACACCCAACCTGTAACAAACCTGCCCAACACATCCTATAACTCAAAAATAAGGAATTAAAGGATGACAACAAGATATATTCAACAACAAGCTCCACAGAACCTACGTCCGGATACAACAACCAAATGGGAAAAGACCGGGATCGCTATAAAAAAAAACAAACATGAAATAAGCAGAGATGCAATAAAGATGAAAATATCAAGCATATATGAGTAAAATGACAGGAAAATCCTTTACCTAGCAATGGACTCCAGTTACTTATGAAAAAACAAAATAAAAATAAATAAAATTTCTTTTTTAATGCAGAGCCTTTTAAAAAAAGACTCAAATAATTTTACTAACAAAAATATCTCATATGACCTTTTACCTCATCTTTTAGGGTTGCTGTTATAAAGGTGAAAGTATAATTTCACTTTTGATATCTATAATGACATATAGGCCCCATGTGGTAGAACTGTGAGAAAGTGATTATAGATTATAATTTAACAGATTATAACGTATAGCTATGAGCATAAGCTGATAACCTATTTGGTGTAACTGTGAGATTATAGATTTAAGTAGTAGAATAGTGTTTGGTAAATAAGCTGTAAAATAGTTTTTTCTGTATAATTAACCTTTTTGCCCTTATATGATATAAAAATCATAATTTTGTCTTTTTTTTTTCAATTTTAATTTAAAAATTATTTCATTAATAAAAGTTAATATAATTAGTATTAATTGGTATCAACTAATATAAAAATTGATACACTTGATAGAAATGTAATGGAAATATTATTGTAATAATTTTTTTCCATTATAAATTAATTAGTATCAATTAATTGCTTAATCAGTATCAATTAATACTAAAATTATTAATTAGTATCAATTAATGGCTTAATTGGTCTGAATTAATACTAAAATTATTAATTAATATCAATTAATATTAATAATCAACAATTGTTATTAATTAGTATCAATTAATAATTAATTCATTACAAAATATACAATATTAATTTTTTTGACATTTCTGATTCTGTTTTTATTAAATTTTTTTATTACAATTAATAATATAACAATTGTTATTTTTTTAATTTATTATTTTTTTTCATTACAATTAAATTGTGTAATTTATTTAATGGATATAAACTGCACAATTTATTTCAATATTAATAAATTATTTTTATTATTATTTTGTTTAATTTATTTATTTTATTTTTATTTTAATTTATTTTGTTCAATATTATTTTTATTATTTTGTTTTTAATTATTATTTTTGTTTAATTTATTTAATTTTTTTTTTCCTTATCTTCCTTCCTGAGCCATCTGTACGCCGCCGGTGGTCTGCAATCCTAGCCACGGTTGCGATTTGGAACGACAGAGAGAGAGTGTCGTCGCTCGTTCCCGTTCACCCGCTTGAACAACGCCGGAGATGGGAACTGGTTCGTGAGAAACAGAGAGAGAGAGAGAGAAAGACGACGACAGATCTTCATCTTCATCAACGAGCAACCCAGATCCCGTCGTGTTGTTGTCCCCGTCACCATCGCGCTTCCAAACCCTATTGACCCAACCATGCTCAAAGAGAGAGAGTGAGATTGTAGATCGAGAGAGACAACCCAGATCTTCATCAGATCGAGTGAGATTGCAGATCAAGCAACCCAGATCTTCATCTTCATCAAGAGAGAGAGAGAGAGAGAGCACAATGCCAGAAATTGCCTCCACACGTCGAAAATCGCCAATCACTCTTTGAGAGGAGTAAACAGTATTTTCATTGTTGTTTATATAGTGGGCATTTGGTAATATTTGAGATTGATGAAGGGCATTTTAGTCATTTTGCCCCTCAATTCCAGCTTCCCGCTTAAGCTGCTTCAAAAAAGCAACTCCTCACCCACTCACAAAATAATCACTTTTTTGACTTATTTTAAGCTAAAAGTTGATTACTTTAGCTAGACCAAACACTCAAAAACTACTTAATTTAAGCTAAAAACTGAAATAAGCTGGCTTTAAGCTCTACCAAACGGGCACATAGACTATTGCTTTATTTGATGATAGAGAGTGAAAAAAAGTAGAAAGATTATGGCACATATCTTTTAAAAGGTAAGCATTATATTTGTAAAAGAAAATGATATAATTTCATACTTTTTAAATTATAATTAAAAAAATAAAAATAAATAAAATTATAACCAAATACAAAAAAATTATAATCAAATCTCAAAATAATAACATAAGTAAATAAGAAATTTAATCATAAATAAATAAGAAAATAGTGTAATTAAATATGCATATAATATGTATAGTAGAAAGATTAATGATGATGACTTTCAAAAGAAATTTTTTTTTTTGGTCTTGATTGAAAGAATGGAAGGGACATAAATCTGATGATTAGACAATTCTTTATCACATGAGAGATTTTTTGTTTTTGTTTTTGTTTTTTTTTTGTTTTTTATAAGAAAAACTTAACAAAGATTAAAGTGATCAATAACTAATTTTGGATAGTTGGTTAAAAGGCCTCGTTTGGCAGAGTTGTGGGAAAGTGATTATAACTTATAGTTTAATAATTTATAGCTCATAACTGTGAATATAAGCTGATTTTTGACTTATAAATTAACTTTCTCCTCCCCCACTCAAAGAATAAGTTGATTTTTGACTTATAAAAAGCTATAAGCTGTATTGTTAAGCTAAACCAAATACATCAAAATAACTTAAATTAAGTTAAAAACTGAAATAAGCTAAAAATAAGTTCTACCAAATAGGGCCAAAGTCATTTTTTAAATTTTAACCTAATTTTTCTCTCAAAAAAAAAAAAAAAAAGTTAGAAAAAAATTAAAAAAAACTCCAATGTTTACTTTTATGTACATACACTTCTTATGAGGCGTTTTGACAAGGTGGTAAAAAGTTAATTCTTTAGTTTTTTACTTTTTAAGTCATATTATTCCTCTAATTTTTTATATAAAAAAAGTAAAAAAATAACAAAAAAATTAAAAAATTAATTTTTTACCAACTTCTTCAAACACCACGGGATACTGTAAATGAGATTCTCATGAACTTAGGAGTTAGACGAGCACCTAAATTGTGTACTCTTTAAGTCGTTACGACTAAGAGAAGTGAGTTGATTTTTTAATTATTTTAGTTTAAGGTTAAAAAGTTTAGTTTGAGAAGGACTTTTGACTTTTTTAATTTTTTTATGAGAGAAAGAATATAATGATTATGGGTTGAATGTAATATTTTATCTTATTAGGCTAAAAAACCTATTTTATTTTTTGTGATTATTTCAGACAAAAAAATCCCCCAAACCTGCTTCCCAAACCATGCCTAAGACTATTTGATTTGAGTATATAATATATAAATATGGAATATAGGTATTAGATGTAAGGAATATTTGGGTATACATTTTCATTTATTGGATTAAGGTCTCGTTGAATAACTTTCAATTATACTTAAAAATTTATTATAAATTGTCACATAATTTTTTTTATTTTTCTACATATTTTTTTATAAAAAGATAAAAAATTTATTAAAATAATTTATTCCCAAACGAGACCTAACAGGAATGATGAAAGTTATGCATTTTTACAAAACTACAAAAAATAAAAAAATAAAAAAATGCTTACACACCACTCATGCTACATCTGTGTAAGTGATCGGTTGAATTTTAAATAGTTTAATTGAGATGTCTAGCAAAACTAAAAAGGAATAGGATAATTGATGCCTAATCTATATAATAAAATATTTTTGTGCCACATGACTGTTATGCTGTCATTTTTTTTGTCTAATTTTTAACAAAAATTAAGTTTAAAAATAAATTAAAAAAATTTGAAATATAAAGAGTCAAAATAAAATATAAAAAAACTTTAAAGGCCAAAAGCCACCCAACATAAATGAGACAAAGTGTAATTTATCATAAATTAGACTTTACTTTTTTTTTTTATATATAAATATTTTAGCCATTAACATTTTTTTTAATTTAGTTTTTTTAACTTTACACTTTCATGTTTTAAGGTTTTTTGAATTTACTTTTGAAGTTAACATTTGCCAAAATTAGACAAATTGTACATTAACAACTACCTGACATAAACGTATACCTCTAACCCAAAATTTAACCTAAATACAATAATATATATTTTATATCAAGTGGCTGCTAATGTAATATTTTCTGTCTAGTTTTAGAGATAAATTATCTTTAAGAATAAATTGAAAAAAGTTTAAAATGTAAAGTGAAAAAGTGAGAAAAAAAAAAAGAGGGATAAAATACATATATACCTCCTGAGGTTTGTTTAAAATACGATTGTCTTATGTAATTTTGAAAATTACATCCCACTCCTTGAAGTTTCTAATTTCATAACAAATTACTCATTTTATTAATAACTCATCAAATCAATTAAGAGTTTTTAATGACATTAAAAATTTATTTTCATTAATAATTTAGGTAATTTTATCATTATATAAGAAAGCGGTTAATAATTTTATTTTTTCAGTTAATTCTGTTAAATAAAAAATTCTAACAATTGAGGTATTTGTAATTTTTCAAATCACACAGGGCAATTTATATTTTAAGCAAATATCAAGCGGTGTATTTATAATTTATTCAAAAAAATTTAAGGTCCAAAGTGACAAAAATAAAACATAAAGGTGACAAAGTGTAATTTACCCTACACTTTAAACTAAGAAAATTACACTCACCTTGCAACAACCCTGACCTCTGAATAATGTTAATCCATACTTAATTATGCCTAATAGTAATTTAGGAGGGATTTGGAATTAATTTGCATGTGTATTGCATTATTTTTGTGTCTCTATCTGTTCGGTGTAGAAAGATATGTTCACGTTTTAGTTTCAGTTTGCGAATTGAAAGCTTTATCAGCGTCCGAATTAGAAATTGACTTGGTTTATGTGTTAATTAGGATTTATAGAAAATTATGGTAGATTTAATTAAAATTCGGTTTGGAATGATTAAATTAGAATAAACAATATTAAATAACATTAGTGGATTAATTCAAGGCCCATTTCTTCTCACACCTTACACTTGTTTGACACACCATTCTTCATTTCATCTTCTTGCCAAAACCGTGAGAGAGAGGGAGTGTAGGAGAAAATTGATTTCATCAAGAGTTGCTTGGAAAATAAGAGGAATTGAAGGAGAATTGCAAAATTAAGCTCCCATACTTGGAATTCAAGACTAAAGGTAGGAAATTCTTTCTTTTAATTGTGGATTTAAGTTATTCATGCATGAATTCAAGTAAATTGAGCTATTAGATGTGAGAACCAAGCTTAAGGAGTAGGGAAGTAGATCAATCCATGCATGCATGTATGTTTCATAGCATTTTGAAGATTGATTTTCAAGAATTCCTTCGTGCATGTGTTGAGTTTACTCTAATTTTGGAAACACAGTGAGTTTCATGTTATTTAGTTGCATTTGATCATGTTTTGGAGGGCCTTAGCTCAAGAATATACATGCATGTTATGTTCATGAATTAATTTTAAGTTTCAAGTTGAAATGTTGCACAATTGGTATACTTCTAGGCTTTGATTTTGTGAAACGATCTTCAAAACATGTTGTTTTATGAGTTTTCATGTATTTCCTCAAGCTTTGGCCAAGAAAAATGAGTTTTGGATGCTTCAAAAGTCGAATTTGAGCTTGGTGATCAAATCTGAAAATTCCAGAAATTTGATCCACGCTCGACCGGGGAACTTTACGCTCGAGCGTGCACTCTGAGTACATGCACCTCCACTCGAGCGTCGAGGTTTACGCTGGAGCGTGAAATGCATATACCCAGAAATTCTTGTGTTTTGCTGTAACGCCCTCAAAATAATACATAATACCCATCATTCAGACATACAGTAATATAAGAAAATCAACGCCTTTCCATTCATCAGAGTAGTTCTTACAACAGTATTACATGTTAACAACAAAAGCAAATGCTCTACGGGCTTACAGCTTTCCAAGTCAACACTTGGTTACACAAAAGAAGAGTACTAACTCTATATAAAATAAGCCCTTGGCTTGATATACATGTAATACAAACAAAATAATCAAAAAGGGCCTTCAACTCCCGCAACCATCCAAGCTATGTCCTTGGAGGTAGCATGCTACCTGTACCTGAAAATAATGTCCCATATAGGGTAAGCCAACGCCCAGTAGAGATATGCTAAACACAATATGAGCAGTAACTAAGACATTAGCAATTAATAAATGTTTAACTCCCATAAATCAATTCATAAAACCATTTCCATTACATGACCACTATGTCTATGTTTCATTTCATTTTCTATTTCTTATCCAATTTCCAAATTCATAGCCGTGGCTCAGAACCTGGCCATACACTCTAAACGAAATAATAATTCATATTAAACGTTTCCTATTTCGCAATAGATAAGCATACAAGTTGTATCAACACCTCAACAGATAAGTATATGAGCTATATCAACACTTCCATAGATAAGCAAATGAGCTATATCAACACTTTCATAGATAAGCATATGAGCTATATCAACACTTCCACGGATAAGCATATGAGCTGTATCACCGGAGTCCATCCCCTATCTTCTCCTAAACATTCACCGGTTTAGAGGTCCATCCCCTATTTTCCCCTAAACCGTGGAGTACATTCCCTAACTTCTCCCACACAACACAATGCATATAAACAATTATCATATACATCATCAAACAATACATAAAGTTAATGTATTCTTTCAATTGTCATATACGATGACATATTCCATTGATTAGTTTTAGTTTGCATAATCATCATGCATTGTCTACAACAATCACGATTACTCTCCACCAGTAGCCCAAGGCAATTATTTCTAAACAGATAATAAATGCGTTAACAGATAATTTATCTATATTTTCAAAAGTGAGCGATTAACAAATCCAACTTCACTAATCCATCTCATAATGAGCCAATTTCATTATATTCAACTCAATTCCATATTTTCTCAACACTTGTCATTAATTACACTAGTGACCCAAAAATACCAAAACATGGCATTTTCCCCTTGATTCCCAATATTGACTCCAAGAATCCATATATTACCAACAACATCAATATATTCATTTTGAAACCCGAATACGTATTTATGGTCCAAAATAAACAAAACCCTCTTTTCAAAATTAAACATTTGAAACCCTAGTTTCCAAAACCTAAAACCATTTATACAAAAACTCAATATCTAGGTCAAAACCCATAAAAGTGAGTAGGAATCGCTACCTCAAATTCGAAGCCCAAGGAAAGGAGATGAAGAAAACCAAAATGCTCCAAACTCTAAGATCCATGGATCAAAACGAAGCCCTCGACGATCAACACAACTTTTACAAAGGCCAAAGGAAAGGGGAGCACTCTAACTTGATCAAATCCTAGAGAGAAGGGAGTTTCTAGAGAGAGAGGCTCTCAAAATCGGTTTTGGGAAAGTAAGAGAGAGAGAGTGAATGTAAAAAGTGATTCAAAAAATGCCTAATTGCCTTCTGATATATGACATTCCCGCTCGAGCGGAGAACAGGACGCTCGAGCGTCACGCACAAAAATCTAGACTCGCTCGAGCGCAAGAAAGCTCGCTCGAGCGCCAAGACACAAGAATAAAGTACATCTGCTCGAGCGCGAAAATCAGTCCGCTCGAGCGTAGATTTCCCCCTCCCAGAACTCATACAAAAAATGTACTACCCACTCGAGTTCCAACAAGCCCGCTCGAGCGCGACCCGCTCGAGCGCAGGAAATCTGCTTGAGCTTAGAAATCACGCTTGCAGAAGTTTTGCAGAGTACCAAAATACCAGGAGTGTGCAATCTCCGCTCGAGCGCTAGACGACCTGCTCGTGCAGAATGACCAAAAACCTGGCAACAAGATTTTAGACCAAGGCTCAACCCACCTGCTCGAAACATGCCCAACACATCCTAAAACTCAAACAAATGGAATCAAAGGATGACAATAAGATAGATACAACTACCAACTCCACGGAACCAAAGTCCGGAATACAACAGATATCGAAAGGGAAAATCGGGATCGCTATATTTGCAGTCCGCTCGAGCGAGGGAATCTACGCTCGAGCGAGGGTTTGAGTCTCACGCTCGAGCGGGGGTCGAGCATCCGTCGAGCGTAAAAAACTTGCATCCAGCACTTTTTCAAGAGTTTACAGTCTGCTCGAGCGGGGAAAGTCACGCTCGAGCGGAGCTTCATTATCTGCATGTCCGCTCAAGCGAGGAAAGTCACGCTCGAGCGTGGACCTTATTTTCAGCAAGTTTCAAGAAATGTTTTCCAATGCATTCTTGCATCCTCATTCAATCTTAGGCATTCCTAGGCCATGTTTAAGATTCCATAATGGGGATTAAAGGGTAGAAACACACTATGGGCCAACGAAGTAAGTTATGTACAATTAGAACGTGTGTTTCAAGTGTGTGTCTATTATGTGTTATGTAGGTCACGTGCTGTGTACCGTTTGACCGATCTACTTCGTCTATCTGTCTCAAGGCCAACTGTGAGTAATAACATAGTAAATCTATGTTCAACTTTACTTATTTTATGTGTGATGAATTAAGATCTGTTTTCTAAAATGATATATTCTGTACAATGAATGATTGTCCAAATTCTGATATATATTCGTGACATCCTTAGCATCATGTGATATCTGTTGGCTGTTACCCAGTATCGGAGGTTCCATCATGGAACTTAATTTGTCTGCACTCTGTTACCCGTACCGGAGGCCCCGTCATGGGGCTCAGCGTGTTTATTCTCTGTTACTCGGATCCAAAGGTTCCTTTATGGAACTGGTTATTCGTAACCCTCACGTGTCTATATATATTCTGTATCTTCTCTGTTAACGCTAATAGATGTATCACATATACTTAAGCATACCTCATGATTTCTGTATATGATCTGGACAAATTATGAATTTGATACGAAACTGAATTATGATTTCTAAATCTGTACAGACTCATTCATTGAAACCCTTTTACTCTGCTATTGTTCACTGAGCTTTCGCTCACAGTTTATATTATGTATGTAGATAAACCAGCACGTGGTTAGGGCCAAAGTTGATGGCCTTCATTTCTATTTTTGTCAGCCAACGATTGTGCCTCCCGAGGAGGTTCCGATCGAAGTCTAGTTACATGGTTGTTTTTGTACTTATGTTAGTCTCTGTCTATTTTGTAAAGTCGAGTCCTGGGAATTACACTCTTGTAAATGTTTTGTAAATATTGATGTCCTTTGACCGACATGCTTATGTATATATATAAGTTTTGTAATATTTTGTCCCATATATGTTATCACAGCTCATCGGACCTTGTCTATTTTGTATAATTACTTCTGCAGCCCCTTATTATGTTCTTATCTGTTAAGAGACCTTCGGTAATCCACGGATTACTGGTCGGTTACGATACTAATCCTATAAGGGCGGGTTTGGGTCGTGACACACCTCCCTTGAAATTTTTAAAAATATAATTAATTCCATACGTTTGATATAATTATATTGGTTTTCATTGATATTTTAATTAACATAATAGTTAAGTTATTTTTTTTTATCAATAGTTCATTAATTGCATGAATAAAAAAATAATATTATCATATGTTTTTAATAAAATAAATATTTATTTTAGTTTATTCAATATTTACTCACCATTTGCATTAATTTCAGTTTTTTTACCTTACTAAAAAAGAAGTAAGTATAATTATATAAAAAATGTAACACTAACTGTAATTTTTTTAAACCTCAAAGGAGGTGAGTGTAATTTACGTCTTTAAAATTTATTAAAATTTCAAGTTATCCTTGAACATTGGACATTTATATACTTTCAAACACTTCAACACACATGAAACATATTACAAGTTTACATAAAATAACTTGAAATCAATGGTAAAATAAAAATTATGTAAATTTACATATATTTCCTCTTTTAAATTTTAAAAATGATTATATTTGACTTAAATACTTATATATATATATATATATATATATATATATATATTATATATAATAATTATTTATTCTTATATATAATATATAATAAATATATAAAATTATATGTTTTGTACATATTTTTCACACATCGTGTCTTATTTTTTTTGTAAAATTTAATATTATTAGGTCAGTATCATATCTGTGTCGTATAACTTGTACCTGCCTACATTTTTTTGAAAAATGGCTGGTAGCTCGAAATCTGTGGCCCGATTTTGGGTCGAATGGCAAAACGACGTCGTTTTGCCATTCTTTTTTTTTTTTCTTTTTCTTTCTTCCTTTTCTTCTTCTTCTTCTTCGTTGAAACCAGAAGAAGAACAGAGGGGAAGAGGAGAGAGAGAGCCTCCGCCCACCGTCCTCGTCCCGAGGAGCTCGTCGCCTCCGCCGCCTCCGCCCGCCGTCCTCGTCGCAGCTCGCAGCTCGTTCGTTGCCTCCGTCCGCCGTCGCAGCTTGTCGGCTCCGCCCGATCGTGTCTCCGCCCCCCTCCTCCGCCTCCAGCCCTAATAATTGGGCCCCCTCCAGTCCTTCTCCTCCTTCCTCCTCCCTCTCTCCTCCCTCCTCCTCCTCTTTCTTCTTCTCCTAATTTCGAGCCAAATTCGAGCCCCTATATTCGAGCTACCAACCGGGGTTGCATTTTTTTACATCTCATTTCAATCTTAGGGTTCTGTGTAATTGTGTCATATGGGGTAATTTTCAAATAAGTTCCGAGGGGGCATGCTGGAAGAGGGTTGATTAGGGTAAAAGAGGTTGGTCGTTTGATGGTGGTTGATTTGAGGATTTGTTTGGAATGTGAGTTGATTTTTTAATTTTTAATTTTTTTTTGTTATTTTAGTTTAGGATTAAAAAGTTTTATTTGGGATAGATTTTTTGATTTTTTTAACTTTTGTGAGAGAAAAAATAAAATGATTATGGATTAAATATGATGTTTTGTCTTATTGGGTTAAAAAAATTATTTTGTCATTTTATGACTAAAATAATCAAAAAATCAAAAAACTTGATATGCCAAACGAAGGCTTAGGGATGGAATTTGAGGAACTGGGATGTTGCACAACAGTAATTGTTGTAAGTTTATGGGGCTTATTCCAAATATATTTTGGTAATTTAAATTATTTATACTGTAAAATTTGTTAAGTAGATCATTTGTATAAAATAAAATAAAATAAATCAAATTAATTGAATATTTATAATTTTATAATAAAACCATACTTTTTTTGTAAAAAAATAAACCGCTATCATAATTTTAATAATATTTTAAAAACAAATAGAACCCGATCATAATGTTACAAATATCCAATTAACTTATTTTTTTACATTTATGATTGGGTAAATTATACTGATAATCTCTACATTCTCTTACATCATTTTAGTCCACACACCTTCTATTGACTCAATTTTTACTCTTACTTTTAGATTTTGTGTCAATTTGGTATAAATGATTTTGCCTTTAAAATATGACACGTCATTTATGTGCATGCTTTTCATAAAAAAATACTAACAATTGTAAGCAGTTTGATTAAATTGTGACAATCATAATTTAGAGTCAAAATCAAACCAATTAAAATTACAGGGACTAAAATGATACAAAGACTAAAATGTAAGAATTATCAGCATAGTTTGCTCCTAATGATATGTTTGACAAACTTTATAATATAAATTATTTAAATTATCAAAATAGGTTTAGAACATGCTCTTCTATACCTCACAACTAGGGGTGAGCAACGAATATATCGATCCGTCAAAACTGACCGACCCGAATCGATCCGCTGCATTTTAGACGGATGCGTGATGACGAGCGGACGGTTGCGGATTGAATTTCTCCAATCCGCCAATCTGGCGGACGGATGACAGATTTTAGATTCCTTTAGCCGCAACCGAACCACCAAACCGCGAACACCCCTAGTAATTTATAAGACTTTGTGTTTTCAATTTGTTTAAATATTCTGTTTGTGTTTTCGATTAAAAAAGAGTTTAAATATTCTGTTGAAAAAAAGTTTTCAACTTGAATATCTTTTTTGAATTGAAAAAAATAAGCGTATTATTTATCTATATTTTTTGGTTTTTAAATCTATCTCTAAAAATAATAAATAGAAAATATGATATATGCTGGTTGGTTTTTGTTTTCAAAAACATATATGGATGTAACAATACAGAGACATACAATCTCTACTACTACTATGTTCATAGTTTTGGTGGTTTGAATTGTTTTTATATTTTAAAAATCACAGACTGTAATACTTTATATAGATGAGGCATGCTGTGATTGTAGTATGCAGATGAGACATGTAGTCATTGTGATATTCTAAAGTTTCAAACTTTCTTGCTTTGGATAAGGCATGCAATGATTGTAATATTTTTTTAAGTCATTAACTGTAATACTCTTTTTTTTTTTTTTTTGAGGAAGTGCACAAGTTGAATTATATTAAAAATTTATAAAATTTTAAACCGCCAAACCGATTCGTATCCATCCGCCAATCCGCTCAATTCACATCCGCCGGATTGGCAGACGAATGCGGATTGATTTTCTTTAATCCGCCAATCTGGTGGACGGATGGCGGATTAGAGGTTCCGTAACCGCAACCGACCCTCGCCCACCCCTACTCACAACCGTTGCTGCTGTAACAGCACTCCGGATCCGGAGTTCGGTGGTAGCCAAAGTGGCTCATTCTTATTTTTGAAATAGTTGGGGCTTCTATAAATTTTTATACTGTAATTTTAAATTTTTTTATACTACTGTTTTATTTATTCTATTTTTTATTTATTTGCTTGACCCAAATCAACTAGTATTCCTAACCTTCACAATAAAACAACTTTGATAATTAATAGGGAAAATTACTGGGAATATCACAAAATTATTACAAAAACATGAAAATATTTATAATGTTAATTATTAATGTGTATAAAGTTTATCATTTATTTATAATTTTTGTAAAATATTTACACTGAATTAATTTTTTCTTAATTAATGAAATCAGATAAGATAAGACAGCTTTGATAATTACTAAAATCATATAAGATTTCAAACTCCTGTGGAAAATAAGAAACAAAATATACTACAAAAATAAAATAAACGTTCATATCATGATTTTGATAATTATGTGAATAAAAATGATTACATTTTATAATTAAGATAAAAATTTCATTGCAACGAAGATGGGAAGAAATATACAGTACAATTAGTTATTTTATTTTAAATAAATTAGAGCATCTCCAAGATTATTAGGCAAAAGAGTAACGTAAGCAATACCAAAAAATTTATCAACATTTCTATCAAATATCTTACGTGGGTGTGGGTCTCCAGTCATATGAGACATTTGGTAGATCTCTGTGTGTCCCTTTGTAAAAATATACAAAAAAGTATTCTTTGTATTTTGCCTAACTAGTTTAGTTAGTCTGTATTCCAATCATGCTCTTTATTTTAACTAACCAATCAAACTAACTTAACTAATTTTTTTAAAAAAAATGCTATAAACATAAATAAAAATATACAATTTGTTTTTATTACATATGACATTTACAAGTATTTATTTTTTAAAATATGTTATTTAGTTATTTTTTAAAATAACATTTTTACATTATGGATAAATCACAATTTATCCCTTTTATGGTTGGTCACTTTCCTACTTTCACCTTTTTTTTTTTTTTCTTTTTCTTTTCAATTTGTCCCTTTAGGTTCTAAGTTTTTTTCAATTTACTCCTAAAACTAACTTTTATTCAAAATTTGACAAGAAATGTCTGTCATACAAAAAGTATATATATATGATTATATTGGGGTTTGGGTTTAAGTTTGTATGGAGAAATATGTTATATATAATAAATTATTTTTATGCAATCTGATTATTAATGTGTCATTTTCATCCTAATTTTGAACAAAAATTATCTTAAGAGTAAATTGAAAAAAACTTGAAACATAAAAGACCAAAGTAAAAAAACTTTAAGGATCAAAGTGATAAAGTGACCAAATATAAAAAAAAAAAAAAAAAGAGTGTAATTTACTCTTTAAACAATCATATTCTTTCAACAGTAATATTTTCAAACGATCAAATAAGTTAGAGCAAAGAAAAAATAACAAATATGAAACAAGCACAGATGCAATAAAGATGAAAATAACAATATATATGAGTAAAATGACAAATCCTTTACCTAGCAACGGACGCTAGTTACTTATGACAAAGCAAAATAAAAATAAATAAAATTTCTCTTTTAATGAAGAGCCTTTAAAAAAAGACTCAAATAATTTTACTAACAAAAATATCTCATATGACCTTTTACCTCATCTTTTAGGGTTGCTGTTATAAAGGTGAAGGTATAATTTTACTTTTGATATCTATAAGACCATCTCCAACGCTTTACTAAATCTTGCATCAGATTTAAAATTTGGTGAAAAAGTCACTTTTTGTAGCTCTAATGGTTTCATCAAATAGGTATCAAAACAAGAATTCATCAAATTTTTTATCAAAGTGAGAACAGGGGAAAGATTTCACCAATTTACTATGCGTGACCGTTGGGGGAGACCAACTGGTCAACCAGTCGGTTGACCAACCGGTCGACCGGTTCCCTTGCAAATAGGTTGGTTCAAACAGGTCAAAAGATTCAAAGAGGTAAAAAAAAAAAAAATACACTAACCGGTCGACCCCTTCTTTGATGACAACCATTGGAGCAGTCTGTATCAGATTGAGAAAATGATTTTTTTTTATTCAGATTTGATGAAAAATTTGGTGAACCGTTGAAGATGCTCTAATGACATATAGACTATTGCTTTATTTGATGATAGATTAGAGAGCGAAAAAAAGTAGAAAGATTATGGCACATATCTTTTAAAAGGTAGGTATTATATTTACTTTATATTTACAGAAGAAAATGATATAATTTTATGTTTTTTAAAATATAATTAAAAAAATAAAAATAAATAAAATTATAACTAAATACAAAAAAAATTATAATCAAAATCTTAAAATAATATCATAAATAAATAAGAAAATAGTGTAATTAAATATGCATATAATATGTATAATAGAGTTTTTCAGGAAAAAAAAAATTATAATCAGTGTGCTTGGTTTTAATTTTCTGGATTAAGTTTTTTGAAAACTGATTTTTTTTTATTTTCGTATTTTTTTGTTTTTAGTGAATATTTTAAATTTTTAAACATTTTTTTTACTTTTTTAGATGGACCTTACTTAGATGTATCTAAAAAGTAAAAAAATTGTGAAAAAATATTTTAAAAAATTAATAAATACATAAAAATACAAAAAAATGTACTGCATTCTTGTATTTTTTTTTATATTTTTAGTATTTAATAAATTTTCAAAAGATTTTTTTTACAATTTTTTTACCTTTTAAGTGTATTTATGTTAATTGTGTCTCAAAAGTAAAAAAATTGTTTAAAATATTAAAAAAATTAGTAAAAAAAAAAAAATGAAAAATAAAAAAATAAAATTCCTTTAAAAAATATTTTTGAAAAAATAAAACTAAACAAGCTGAATAACATTTTGCCATAAGAGCAAGAAAGATTAATGATGATGACTTTCAAGAGAAACTTTTTTTTTTTTTTTTTGGTATTGATTGAAAGAATGGAAGGGACATAAATGTGATGATTAGACAATTTTTTTTATCAAATGAGAGATTTTTTGTTTTTATTTTTGTTTTTGTTTTTTATAAAAAACTTAACAAAGATTAAAGTGGGTTAAAAATCATTTTTTAAATTTTAACCTACTTTTTCTCTCCAAAAAAAAAAAAATTCAAAAAGTTAAAAAGAAAATTAAAAAAAAACTCCAATGTTTACTTTAGAAGTTGGTAAAAAGTTAACTTTTGACTTTTTACCAAGTTTTTTAGCTTTTTAGAAAGTGATTTGAGAAGTTGATAAAAAATTGACTTTTGACTTTTTTATTTAATATTTATTTATGGTGTCAAATCAAATTAAAATGACCAAAAATACATTTACCCAACATAAAAAATTTATTTTTTTACTTTCTTATCATAGGTCCTAATTTGTAATTTTAACACTCGCGTTTTTGCTCTCCCCAAATGAATTTTTGTTGCGTTTTTTGCTGCCAGCTTTTTTGGCCTTGGATAAAAAACGTGACTTTTTACAAAACTTCCCAAAACGGCACATACATTCCCTATGGGGTGTTTTGACAAGGTAGTAAAAATTTAACTTTTTAGTGTTTTATTTTTTTAAATCACATCATCCCTCTATTTTTTTTATATAAAAAGCTAAAAAAATCACAAAAAAATTTAAATTTTTTACCAATTTTTTAAAACAGCACGAGATATTATAAATGAGATTCTCATCAACTTAGGAGTTAGACTAGCACCTAAATTGTGTACTCTTTAAGTTGCCACTAGTCGTAGCTAGTTTTAAGCATGGTTAAGGTATGGTTCGGAAAGTTGACTTCTCAACTGCTTAAATTATTTTAGTTTGGGATTAAAAAGTTTAATTTGAGAACGAATTTTGACTTTTTTAGTTTTTTTAATTTTTTTTGAAAAAAATAATGTAATGATTATGAGTTGGATGTAATGTTTTATCTTATTAGGCTAAAATACCTATTTTATTTTTTATGACTATTTTAGGCAAAAAAAATCCCCAAAACCCTCTTCCCAAACCATGCCTAAGACTATTTGATTTGAGTATATAATATATAAATATGGAATATAGGTATTAGATGTAAGGAATATTTGGGTATACATTTTCATTTATTAGATTAAGGTCTCGTTAGATAACTTTTAATTTTACTTAAAAAATTATTATAAATTGTCACATAATTTTTTTTATTTTTCTGTATATTTTTTTATAAAAAAATAAAAAAATTATTAAAATAACTTATTTCCAAACAAGACCTAACAAAAATGATAAAAGTTATGCATTTTTACAAAACTTAGAAAAAAAAAAAAAAATGTTTACGCACCATTCATTCTACATCTATGTAAGTGATCGGTTGAATTTTAAATAGTTTAATTGAGATCTCTAGCAAAACTAAAAAGCAATAGGTTAATTGATGCCTAATCTATATGTCAAACAATGCTAAAATGCTTTTGTTGAATTTATGATATTAAGCTTTCATTTGAGAAGTGGGTTAGGTTTTTAGTTTTTTTTATCTATTTTAGTTTGAGATTAAAAAATTTCATTTGAAAGGAGCTTTTTGGATTTTTTTAATTTTTGTGAGAGAAAAAAATAAAATAATTAGGGTTTGGATGTGACATTTTGTCTTATTAATTTTCTAATCTATTTTGTCTTTTTGTGACTAAAATAGCTAAAATAGCCCATGCCAAACGTATTCTAATTATACTTTTTCATACCTCAAGGGAGATATGTGTAATTTACACCTACTTATTTTAGTTTGAAGGTGGTAAAATTGAACCAACAATTTAGTGAATCCCACATAAATTATGTTTGTTTTGGAATAATGTAAGAAAATACAAATCCCCTCTAAGGTGGTGACACTAGACTAACAATTGGGTTTTCACAATCCAGTCCTATTAAATGAAAAGTGAAAATCTCTACTTTACAAAAGGAGTGTTTGAAAAGTTATAGTCAAAAAAATCAAAACACCCCACCTCATTATTTTTTTAAATTTTTTTTTTTTACACTTTTTATTTATATAAAAAGTCAAAAAAATTAATTAAAATCATCAATTCTCGAACGAGCTCAAGATAACAAAGTTTTATATATTGAAGATTTTTACATAAATTCATATATTTAATTCCAACCAAATAATACTATCATACTACTATGCAAATAAGCACAATTTATTTTGTTATTCATGGTTTTGGGCCGTCTTTAGTTGGTTATTCTAATTGGACTGTCCAGTCTGACCCATTTTAGACCAATTTTGGACTTGTCTTAATGATCAAAACCGTTCAATATGTAAGATTCGTTGAGTACTTCATCTCTGTAAAAAATCGTGTTGATTAGATATCAATAACTACTTGATCAGATCATATTTGTGTCAAAATGTTACTTTTAAAATTATACTTATTGTTGATACAAATTTGATCTGATCGAGTGGATATCGATATTCAATCAACTTAATTCTTTTCATGGATGAAATACTGAAAAGAAGCCTTAAGTCCCATTAGATGCGATACAGTGACGGCAAATGATAATGTTAGGAGAAGTGATATATCTAGATTGACAAACTAATATAGTAAATAGAAATATTTTTAACATCGGTTTTGAATTATTAATTTTAAAATGACACCAAACAACAAAAATGACAATGGTGAGGATGTGTTCAACAAAAGATTTAGCTTGTCTCTAATTGATAGTTGAACTAGATCAGATATGATTCTTTTGGAAAGTAGATTAAAAGTTAATTTTTTTAATTTTTTTTTCAAAAAATACATAAAAAAGTAAAAAAATGATATAACCTAAAAGAAATTAAAAGTCAAAAAAATTACTTTTAATCTCTTGCCAAAAGAGGTCACAATTAAAATCTCTACCCGGTAAAAATTTATCCTTCACTATTAAAAATTATTAAACGAAATTTTTTTATTTAATTAAAATTTTTAATAAATTCTGACAATAAAAGTCTTTTATTTAATAATTTTTACCGATAAGATATCTTAATCAGACAAGTCATTCCCTTGAAGAAAGGTCATGTGAGTTCTGTTCGGAAATTGTCAAGTAGGGAAGTGATGATACAATGCAGTCTGCAGAGTAGAAGTGCAAACAGTACCACTTGTCTGTGCTCGACACGTCGCTTACTACTGTGTCCTTCACATTAATTAGATTACACTTTTTCACATTTTACCTTTCGGTTAGAAAACGGATATCTCAAACATTTTACTAGCAATGCCATGACAATCTCAAAATAAGGGTTAATTTGGCATGTTTGAAAAAAGTTAAAAAATTATTATTCTATGTAAATTATATTATTTTATTTAACTCACATTATTTTTTTAATACATAACTTCAAACCTAATTCAAACCTAATCTATATTTCATAAAAAATCAAAAAATGCACTTATTTATATCATCCCAAACAACCCTTAAATAAGAGAAGAGATTATTTTTTAAAAAAATTTTAAAATTTGAAACTTATAATAAAATAAATTTTAAAATTTTAATTTTATCAATTTAAATATTAAGTTTTTAAGAGAAAATTAGTAAAATATTCATTTTAAAGAAAGCGCAAGGTATTAGGTTCTATGAATAGATATATATATTTTGTGAAAAATATATTCTTTGTGAAGTATTGTGGTGATAAGTAAATTTTGTTATTTTGGAAGACATTTTGCTTCCAATTTTAATCTTTTAATTTTTATTAATAACTATCTGTTGAAATTTTTTATTCTATCCATTGATATTTTTATTCTATCTATGTGAAATTCTATCTGTTGAATTTTTATCTCTGTGAAATTCTATCTATTGAAATTTTATTCTATCTACTCAATTTTTGAGTTTATTTGTTTAATTTTTTGAACAGATATGAGCCTTTTGAAGAGAGTATACAGTGATTTGTTCAAATTCTTATTTTTTTTATCTATTTAAGTCCAACACAAACAGATACTGAGCTAAACTATCCCACTTTAACAAATATTACCAAAAAAGTCCTCATCAGGACAATCTAAACCTTACCATAACACCAGCCATACCATAACATTAAAGACACTGATTTCATCACTATATGATTTATCTGTACAAATTTTCTATCTAAATTTTATCTGTAATTTTCCAAAACGACAAAGTTTTCATCACAAAAACTTTGAAACCAGAATTGAGCAATTGAGAAAGTAAACACACAAGCAAAGCTTCTAGAACTGTAGCACATGTATTCTTCAAAGCTTATGGGAAAGTGTATTCAAATCCTTTATTTTTTTTTATTTTGGAAATCTTTGGTGTTGTTATGGGTTGGTTTTGGAGGAGTACAATCCGATTTAAACTTGTTAGGTTTGGTTGTTCGCACTTATTCTTGTCAAAAGTTCCTTGGAGACTAAGAAATTCTATTTTATGGTCGACATCAACCTTTCTAAAGGTCGACCATTACCTGTTAGTGAAGTTTCTGGGAGTGTTGCTGGAAAATATGGTAGACACCAGACTAGAGAGGGTCGACCCTTTTACGTCTGTGTGTTAGTTACTGGAAGATAGGGTAGACACCAGACTGGGAGAGGGTCGACTCTCTTATGTCTGTGTGTTAGTTGCTGGAAGATAGGGTAGACACTAGTCTGGGAGAGGGTCTACCCTCTTATGACTGTGTGTTAGTTGCTGGAAGATAAGGTCGACCCCCTCTTGTCTAAGGGTCGACCCCTGCGTGTTTTTTTTTTTTTTTTCAGATTTTGAGGTCCAAATAGGCCCTATCTAAGGACGTTTGTGGGCCTATTATTTTATTTGACCTTAAGGCTTTTCCTCACTACTATAAATAGGCCCAAACCATTTTTTCTCTCATGATTTTCCTTCCATTTTTCCTCTTAAATCGTGATTCCTCTCTTCTCTCTTTAAAACTCAACTTTTTCACTTAGATCTTTAGATCTACTTACCTAGAGTGATCTTTTCACCTTGCTCCTTTGAGATAAAGTGTAGAGCTTGTTAAGGGCTTCGTTTTGATTGGGGCAAAACGTGGTTTCCTCGCCATCGACTTTTGAGCTTTCTCTCTTCTCTCTCATCTAAACTTGAGGTAGGGATATTCTACTTGTTAATATGAGTTTTAACCTAGATATTTGTCATTTTGTATAAATTGTGGGATTTGGGAAGATTTTGGTAAAAGTTAAGGTTTGGATTCTAAACTAAAGGGGATTTTTCGTGTTGATTTACAAAGTAACCTTGGGGGTTTGTGTATGAGGTTCTTTATTGTTGAAGTGGTGAGATTTGGACCTATGGGTTGATATTTTGGAAAAAGGAAAAATTTTGCCCTAAGTTTAGTTGAAATAACTATTTATGTAAATAATGAAATTGGTTTGGAAATTATGAAATTGAGGGAAATGTGATTGAATGGTGTAGTTTGGTTTAATAAATCACACGCCTATGGAATTTGATAAATTATCAGTTGATAGATTTGTTTATCTGTTTAGATATATCTGTTTTGGGCTATCGGTGGAGGATAGCTATGATTGTTGTAGAAACTGCATGAGAATTAGGATGATTGAAACTAATCAATTGAATTATGTCATTGAATATGACGGTTTGATTAAACCATTGAATATATGTTTTGATTAGTCATTGTATATAACAAAGTGTTTATTGTATATGTATCATTGTTTGGGAGGAGATAGGGGACGTACTCCATTGTTTGGGAGGAGATAGGAGATGGACTCCATTGATAATTAAGTTGGCCGGAGTGTCTAGAGTGAAAGTCTAGAAATCTTATATATTTATGGGTGCCGGTTCTCTCGGACGTGGTTCCGTAAAATGTAAGAAATGAGAGTGTTGGATTTGATGAATGTATTAAATTGTGAACCATTGAGTTGTAGTCTCATATTGGTTGCTTGATAATAATGAATTTGGCTAATTGATTTACCCGAAATGGTAGAGTGGAAATGAATTGAGATATTGGTTATCTATATTGAATGACCTTGAAAAGAATATGTATTGATTAAAAATGTTGCACATTTATCTGATGCTCATATTTTAGTTAATTCTCATGTATGATTTAGCATATCTCTACTGGGTTTTGGCTCACCCTACTTGTGAAACCATTTTCAGGTACATGTGACATGCCACCTCCAAAGACATAGCTTGGGAGGCTTAGAGGCTAAAGGCTCTACTTTTGTGATTTCATTTTTTGTGTTTATATGTCTTCTTTTAAGCCGATGACTTTAATTGCAAAGAGCTTCTGACTCTCTCTTTTGTTGTAACCAAGTGATTTCTTGAAAAGATGTAAGCCCTTAGGGCATTTATTTTGTTGTTCTAAACTAGAGTTACATGCTATGGTTTTAAGATGAGTATTTATGAAAGTGTAATGCATGTGATATCTTTTGTAATATTAACTCTGATGAATGAAAATATAACATTTCTATTATGTCTCTAGACCTTATGAATGGTTGATTTGTATAATATTTTTAGGGCGTTACAACTTGGTATCAGAGCGTATCGGGTTTGAATACTTTGGGTACGTGGGAAGTGGTTAGTACCACAATGGGTTTGTCTCGCTTGTTAGAGACTTATGTATGATGCTATGTGCTTATATGATAACATGTTTATGTGACTATATGGGTATGAGATTTAGTTTCTAGGGTGTTGATCGGATCTATGGGTTTTTGGGAGTCTTGTTAGAAAGGCACTTGGTCACTGCCGTTTCTAACTAGAACTCTAGCAACGCCACGGGACGATCATTATTCAGAAATGAAATTTGTATGTGCTTATGTGATTATATGCTTATATGGAGTGAATTCCTGTTGTACAACGTATTAGGACACGAGTGAGTTAACTACGACACATTTATGAATATGAAAATCTCTTATTGCCCTTATTAGGATGCCTAGACGACGAAGTGACAATTTCCTTCCTTCCACACGGGAAAAGTTACGGAACCAGTTTATGGAGTTACGCCAAGGTACTACAGCTTTGGTATAGTTTGAAGCATGGTTTACTAACTTGTCGAGATTTGCTCAAGAGTTGGTTGCAACAAGGGAGTGACGTTGTCTTGAATTCGAAGGGAAGTTGTGTGATACTATTTGGAGAAGAGTTGCTGGGCAATGCATAGAGATTACCATGCCTTGGTAGAGGCAGCGGCTCACGTGGCGACTGTCATCGATAGTGTTGGTCAGGATGAGGAGGAAGAGTCCATACTGACAGGTTCAACTGTTTGGAGAGGTGGTAGACCTAGCAAGGCAGGCGTAGTTGATGCCTCAGGCTACTTTGGTTTCATCAGACTCGTCCTTTGGAGAGTCTAGCCAGACTTAGGCGTT
This sequence comes from Camellia sinensis, assembly GCF_055761805.1. Taxonomy (NCBI): domain Eukaryota; kingdom Viridiplantae; phylum Streptophyta; class Magnoliopsida; order Ericales; family Theaceae; genus Camellia; species Camellia sinensis. Next base: position 29,148,152 of record NC_138966.1, on the reverse strand, counting down.
CTCGAGTCAACCTCGGAACAGAGGATCACCTTGGTGTTTTTGATATGGTTGGACAGGCCATGTTTGGCACCGATGTCCTCTAAGGGAGCTGCGCCAGTTTTAGTAGTCCAAGCAGGGACAATAGTGAGACTGAAAGTGTGAAGGAGTTTTGATTCTTCACAGTGTTATTTGATATTATATTATGAAAGGCCGTATGCCTACGAATATTGTTTATATATGTGTATGTGCTTGTAAACCCAAAAGGTGTGGTTATGTAATTAACTTTGTGCTCATTGGCAATGTGTTAATAGAAGTAGTATGAATTGAAAATCTTAGTGTTTTTTAAGCCATATTGATGTTGTGGGAAATGGGTTGGCTTGTGATGTCTCAGGTTAGTCATGAATGCCTTGTGAAAAGGCAGGGATGTGTTTTATTTTGGACTTTGAGTCTTGAGGACAAAGGACTGGTGGTTGGGTCGTATGGTATTCGAAGTTGGTTGGCATGTAGTCACCTTGGAAATTGTTCTCGGGTTTCGTTAATGGACTTAGGAGTGTGGGGACCTCACGTATGGGTGCATTTGATTGGTGTGGTTATATAAAACCCCTTGAATTGGGGCAACATGTTAATGTGAAAATTTTGCAAACGCTTTATGCCATTGAATTATGACGATTAATATTGTTGGTGCTATATTGGTTTGAGACTTTCGTGATTTGGAAAGTTATGTGTGTTGTACCATATCTCTTGGTACTGTATGTATCTCTATTTATTGTCGTGATAGAAATTTCATTGGAATTAGGTAAATTAAAACTAATTTCTCACCCGTTGTCATTGAATATGATTATATCTTTAAATAAATTGTATATGTAAGATGTTTGGAGTCACCATAGGTGTGATGGTTGTGATTGGGTGAAGGTTGAGATTCACTGGATATTGTTGGGAAATAAGTTGGAGGGTGAGTTCGGCTCTGTGGCCTTTTATGGCATTCATTTTAACTGAAAACTTTGATTTGAAATTTCGTGGATTGTTTTGAGAAAATGTTTGCAAAACAATTAGTCTCCTTGAGATTTTGGAACAAATTTTTTGTTGGAAAATGATGTAAGTTTGAATAATTTTTTAGAAAAAGGGGTAAGTGGTGAAAGAGCCTTCGAAATAACAAGAAAAAACCGTTGTTTTAATCAGATTATGTGATTGTTTTGTTCAACATTGTAGGGGTGAGATTCCGTTATGGTTGGATTTCAATTACTAGTTATGTACGTTTTATTTTCTAATCTGTTGTTTCTTGTGAAGAGGTGTTAGTCCCTTATCGTAATATTGGTTGTTAGCATCAGTGGGGTGGTGTGTTGTGAGCAGCTGGTAATATGTTTCAGGCAGAGGTATAGTGGAGGTTTCCTAAGTTTTAGGACTTTTTTATTATGTTTGAATGCGATAGGTATGTACCTTAATTCTAGTTAAGTCAAGTGATGTTGTTGGAAGGGTTGGTTAGGGTGTGACTTGTGTGTAGGGTCACAGTGGTTTGGTGCTTATGGGCAAAGCTTTGGAATAACGGCGAGGAGATTGAGGACTTCATTTGTTCTTCCGGAGAGTTAGGACGGTAAGTCTTTGAAAGCCTTGTTGGTGTTTTGCGTTGGCGCTGGGGCTTAGTTCGAAGTTGTTGTTCAGTAGTAGCGATGGCTAGTGGATTGACACGGAGGCTTAGTATTTTGATTGTACTCTTGTGACGAGTGACGAATAGAATGTGGAATAAAGAGTTGACCTTATTGGTTATTGAGGGATGGAGGTGTTATGTTTGCTTGTGTTTGATTCGAATGGTTACGTAGTAACGAGGGTGTTGTAGCGTGATAAGCCATTGCTGGTTAACTTGGTGTGAGGGAACAAGTGGGTAAATTTCCTTATTGTGAATTCAGTCGAGGTTGTGAGTACATCTTCAGAATGAGGAATTCAGTGTGGGTGTAGAATATCGTGCATTAAGTGAGAAGGTTTTGCTAGTATGGTATGTGGTGGTGTGCGGTTTGTATGTTGTTATTAGAATATGTGTAGAAGGGGATCGGTCACAGGGCAATCCCATGAGAGTGACTTGGTAAGGCAATTGTGTAGTTAATGATTGGGTTGAGTAATTTAATGTTCGAAATTGTTGGGTCACTTTGGTGTGGATGTTTGTCGTCCAGTTTGGATAGTGGAACTCCGAGTGAGGTAGTAAGATTGTGTAGAGTGAGATGGTGTATTGGATCCACTCTGTCAGAGTTGTTTCGACTTATTCGGTCCTTGTGTGCGTTGACTTGAGATGGTGTATTGGGTTTGACTTGAAAAGTTCGGTTAGGACTGAAATGTGAAGCAAGGATGTGTGTGCCACTTAGGCATACGTGTGAGGGGTGAATGAAAAGTCAAAGTACCATGGGGTAACTTTGAAGAATCCAGAGTGATTCATTAAACCGGAGAGGTTGTGTATGGAACTCCATTTAGAAGTTGGCGAGGTTGAGCAAAATGTTGGTGTTGAAGACTGGCATGAGTGAATAAAGTTAGATAGCTAATTGGTTAATACTTGGGTTGGTTGATATATAGTCACCTCGACAATCGATCGAAATTGTAGGTTGTGTAATTAAACGGTGTCTTGGTGTGGAATGTAAGTCCCTCATGGACAGTTGGAAGGTTGTTTGAGTGGTAGTAACCGGTTTGGGATTTCGGTTGAGAACTTTGGTCTTATAAGTGCTTTGCACCATTATGTGATCAATGGTGTGCAATTTCTTCCTTTGTGTTATTGCGTTACTAGCATTTCTAAAATTTATAGGGGTTCTCATTGTGGAAAATCTTGTTTTGGGTATTGTAACACCACCGTGAGTGTGATGGGTTTGTGGGATGACTATGTTGTGATTTACTCGAGGTATGTTGAAGAATAATTTGGAGGAAAACCAAGTGTTTTGGAACAAATGGGATAGATTAAGCATTTTCTTTAACTTGAACGGAATATCTTATACCATGTGTTGAGAAGTCATATTTTGATTTAGCCTAAGTTACTGATTACATGTTGTGTGTCCTTTGGCAAGGGTTTGGAATTGTCGGGTATTGATGTGCCATGACGTTATTGATTATTCGTGTTTTATTTTGCATTCTCGTTCTACGAGAGTTGACTGAAAGCCTTGTGTGCGAGTGGTTTTTTTTTTTTTTCTATGTTGAAGTGTTAAACATTCAATGATGATTCGAGTATTGTAAGTAGTCAAGTCATGATGGATGTCATGAAGCACGGTTGTTATTGACGACGTTGTTACTATTATTATCGGGGGAATGTGTTCTTGTCTTATAAACCGCCACGAGTTTGGGCCAGTTGGGGAGGTAATCATATTCGTTCCTTGTTGTTGAGTCGAGTCTTGTGAAGCAAAACGATTCTATTAGTTACGGTATCATGGAAACATCTCGGGATTGAGGAAGCTACTTGGGAGCGTGAATTGGAAGTTCGTGAGAAATATCCAGACTTATTCGTTGGTATTTGAACATATGTCGAGATTTTAGTTTGTTAATGAAATGTTAAAACATTGTATATGTTGTGGGTGTCTTGAAAACCTGGATTCAATATGAGCATTGTATATGTTATGGGAATATAGAATATTGTTTGTGTTACATCAAATTTGAAAACATTGTATATGTTTTGGATTATGAAAGCATTGTGAATGTTGAATATGTTTCGGAAACGCAAGTTTAATTTGAACATTGTAAATGTTGTTTAACTCTTGGAAATGCAAATTTATCATAAACATTGAATATGTTTTGAAAATATGAGATGCACGTATTGAAATTGGTTAAATTTGAAAGATTCATATTGCTAATATATGTTGAGATATATCTATTGTAGATTTGTTCTCTTGTGAAGAGATTGAATGGCCGGTAGGTGGGTCATGAGGTTGTGAATTGAATTGTAATCATTTGAAAATTGGGCAATCATGGTTTTGAGACTTGTACTAAAATTTCGGGGACGAAATTTCCTAAGGAGGAGAGGTTGTAGCACCTGTATCCTTCAAAGCTTATGGGAAAATGTATTTATATCCTTTATTTTTTACTTTGAAAATCTTTGGTGTTGTTATGGGTTGGTTTTGGACGAGTACAATCCGATTTAAACTTATTGGGTTTGGTTGTTCTCACTTATTCTTGTCAAAAGTTCTTTGGAGACTTAAAAATTCTATTTTAGGGTCGACACCAACCTTCCTAAGGGTCGACCCTTACCTGTTAGTGAAGTTTCTGGGAGTGTTGCTGGAAAATAGGGTAGACACCAGACTGGAGAGGGTCGACCCTTTTACGTATGTGTGTTAGTTGCTGGAAGATAGGGTAGACACCAGACTGGGAGAGGGTCGACCCTCTTATGTCTGTGTGTTAGTTGTTGGAAGATAGGGCAGACACCAGACTGAGAGAGGGTCGACTCTCTTATGTTTATGTGTTGGTTGCTGGAAGACAAGGCAGACCCCCTCTTGTCTAAGAGTTGACCCCTGCGTGTTTTTTTTTCAGATTTTTGAGGTCCAAATGGGCCCCTATCTAAGGGAGTTTTTGGGCCTGTTATTTTATTTGACCTTAGGGCTTTTCCTCACTATTATAAATAAGCCCAAACCATTTTTTCACTCATGATTTTCCTTCCATTTTTCCTCTTAAACCGTGATTCCTCTATTCTCTCTTTAAAACTCAACTTTTTCACTTAAATCTTTAGATCTACTCACCTAGAGTGATCTTTTCACCTTACTTCTTTGAGATAAAGTGTAGAGCTTGTCAAGGGCTTCGTTTTGATTGGGGCAAAACGTGGTTTCCTCGCCATCGACTTTTGAGCTTTCTCTATTCTCTCTCATCTAAGCTTGATGTAGGGATATTCTACTTTTTAATATGAGTTTTAACCTAGATATTTGTCATTTTGTATAAATGGTGGGATTTGGAACGATTTTGGTAAAAGTTAATGTTTGGGTTCTAAACTAAATGGGGTTTTTCATGTTGATTTACAAAGTAATCTTGGGGGTTTGTGTATGAGGTTCTTTATTGTTAAAGTGGTGAGATTTGGACCTATGGGTTGATATTTTGGAAAAAGAAAAAATTTTGCCCTAAGTTGAGTTGAAATAATTATTTATGTAAATAATGAAATTGTTTGGAAATTATGAAATTGGGGGAATTGTGATTGAATGATGTAGTTTGGTTTGATAAATCACACACCTATGGAATTTGATAAATTATCTGTTGATAGATTTGTTTATCTGTTTAGATATATCTGTTTTGGGCTATCGGTGGAGGATAGCTATGATTGTTGTAGAAACTGTATGAAAATTAGGATGATTGAAACTAATCAATTGAATTATGTCATTGAATATGACGGTTTGATTAAATCATTGAATATGTGTTTTGATTAATCATTGTATATGACAAAGTGTTTAAATATATTGTATATGTATCTTTGTTTGGAAGGAGATAGGGGATATATTCCATTGTTTGGGAGGAGATTGGGGATGGACTCCATTGATAATTAAGTTGGCCGGAGTGTCTAGGGTGAAAGTCCCGAAATCTTGTATATTTATGGGTGCCAGTTCTCTCAGACGTGGTTCCGTAAAATGGCAAGAAATAGAAGTGTTGGATTTGATGAATGTATTGAATTGTGAACCATTGAGTTGTAGTCTCATATTGGTTGCTTGATAATAATGAATTTGGCTAATTGATTTACCCGAAATGGTAGAGTGGAAATGAATTGAGATATTGGTTATCTATATTGAATTACCTTGAAAAGAATATGTGTTGGTTAAGAATGTTGTACATTTATCTGATGCTTATATTTTAGTTAATTCTCATGTATGGTTTAGCATATCTCTACTGGGTTTTGGCTCACTGTAGACGTCCCCGAACGCCCCGGGAGGACGAGTCCCGTTCTATTCATTTGTGGGTCTACTACAGTTCAGGACTCTCAAATTGTCACGGTTCTTAATCTGAACCAAAGAGTCCAAATCCAGCAAATCGTTTTGAGAAAAACAGATTTTTTAGAAAAGAAGTGCCAAACATGGACTGCTTTGCCAGATACAGAGTCTTCACCTAAATATTTTATTTTTGGGAAAATTTAGGAAACCCTGACTCGTTGCCTAAGGCCACGTGTCCGTTATCACCAAAGTTGCCTCGGCTCGGGAACTTGGGTACGATTGGGGAAGGTCAGCTATGTGCACCCCTTCTCGCCCGATCAAAGATCGGCCTCTACTAACCATGATATCTTGCTTTGAAAACATTACATGTTCTTATTCCGGTTATTAGCCTAGATTTACTATGTTATGCGCACAGCAAACAAGTATAGACTGGGTTGCCTAAATTGGAACAAAACATTTCATGTTTGTTTGTTTGAAAATGGTTTGATAGTGCTACCCGCAAGTAGGCTAAGACATGAATTTTTCCACCCTCAAGTGGGCCTTAGAAAATATGGTTTTGCCACTTCCAAGTGGGCTTAAAACTCGCATTTAATGCATTATTCTAATTCAAATAACCCAACCTCCACCTACAGACATTCAGGCAGTTATATCACATAAGCAGCTAGCCTCATGGTAATTATGCTATCGTGGCAACATTCACACACATGTGGCATGCTAAAGCATAAAAAGCTTACCTAGTACTCCAAGCCAAAACAGAAACTAGTTAGTAATCATATGCATGATCCTAGTTCGTGTTAAAAATAGCTAATGCAACACATGCAAAGATGCAATCTAGACAGGCTCGACTATTCTAAACATGGCATGTGAAATGCAACAGATAATATGTATTCAATTTGGGATTGAAATACAATGCAGTTAGCATGATGCGTCGAGCCCGGTGCATGCAAGACAAATGTATGAATACACACATACATAGCATAAGGTATGCTAATTTAAATATGCCCTAATACTAACCATTGAAAGCAGGTAAATAAAAGGGGAGAAAGACGCGGGGTTGGAAGACATACACACACTCACGCACACTTATTACACAATTGCCCTCGCTCGGAGGGTCCGAATAAATATTACACAACCAAATGAATACTACTAAATTAATTATTACAGAACTTCTAATTAATTAACAAATGAAATGCAAAAGAAAGGTGGCCGCAGCCTTGCCTCGAGATGCGTGAATGATGCATGCTCGATCTGCCTTGCCCGGAAACCCATAGCACGCCACTGTTGCCTCTGTTTACATTGCCTCACCCCTTTGAAAATTATGAAAGTATGGTGTAATAGTAGGTGACTTAGTGCAAAACTAAGGTCAAAACACACTTTTGGGGCCTCTAACGCACACAAAAGGGGAGAGAGAGGAAGATGTAGAGAGAGAAGGTGATATATATCAGAATATATATGTAAGCTCTGGTTTTTTGCTCAACGCCTACAAAGGAGAAGGGAGGTCTCCTTATATAGACAATGGAAAAGGCTAAGCTTCCAAGGGAAGCCAACAAAGGGGTCAAGGCTTCCTAAAGAAGCCAAGGCAAAGGGGCCAAGGCTTCTTTAGGAAGTTGGGACAGGTGTCCAAGCTTCTTGCGGAAGCTAAGACGAAAGTCCAAGCTTCCTCAAGAAGTTAGACCAAAAAGGTGCAAAAGGGGCAAAACAGCCACACTCGTGCATGGGGAGGAGGGTTCGTGCATTCCAGCTGGCATAGGTGGCTTGCACCATGCCTAAAAAAGGCAAAAATGTGGCACCGGCCAGAAAAGGAGGCCATCGGCCAAACAGATGGTCGGCCAAACAGATGGTCGGCCGACCACACTAAGTGCTGACCAACCAATGGTATATTTCACCAATGGTCGGTAGTCTCAAAACACAACAGGTGGCCTCAAGCCATGGCCGGTGGGTATTAGGGGTAGCTATCAAGCTACTCTCTACCCTTAAGTGCAAAAACAAACAAGTCCTTGGTGTAAAACCAAGCACAGAACAAGCAAGTCGAGAGATCTTGAGGCAAGGCGCGTAGCCAAGACCTCCAGGAACTCAAAACAAACACGAACATGGATGATCACCGAGTGTTCAAGCGGTGACGTCCAAGTCTTGAGGACGGTAAAAAATGGGGTGTCTACAATTGCCCTTCTTTGACAGAACTCGAAAGTCATAACAATGACGGGAGTGAGTGTCAAAGTCTAGAGACGATCCATTTTTGACAAGGCCGAAGACTTAGACAAACATACAAGCTATAGATAAGATATGCGCCCGAAGGCAGGGGCAAAATGCAACTGACAATGCAAGAAGCCGAACATAACTTATGATCATGCAAAAAAAGCTGTAACGAAGCATATCATGCAACAGTTTTAAGCAATCAAACACGAATCCAGCTACATTACAATGCAAAAAGGATGTAAGAGAATTATGTAATTCTCGCTACGTTTTACGCGAAGAATACAATACCTGTGCGGCTCGTCTGGTCGCACTAGCTTCAAATGAACCGTACATACAATATCGTGCCTGAAAGAGAAAGAAAACTCAACAGGTACAATATTATTAGCAACATGCATGATAATGCAATTCAAAGTGCGTGACAACGCAAATCGAGTGGAAAGCATAACGATGCGACTGGAGGCAAACATGACAATGCTATGAAGGCCTAAACACATGTAAGTAAATAACACGTGACAACGTGTGCAATGTGTATAAAAAGGAACTTGAACACATGTAAGTAAAGCATAACGCGACAATGTATGCAATGTGTATAGAAAGGAACTAAACACATGTAAGTAAAGCGATGCGACAACGCATGCAATGTGTATAGAAACTTGAACACATGTAAGTAAAGTATAACGCGACAACGTATGCAATGTGTATAAAGAGGAACTTGAACACATGTAAGTAAAGCGATGCGACAACGCATGTAATGTGTATAGAAACTTGAACACATGTAAGTAAAGCATAACGCGACAACGTATGCAATGTGTATAAAGAGGAACTTGAACACATGTAAGTAAAGCGATGCGACAACGCATGCAATGTGTATAGAAACTTGAACGCATGTAAGTAAAGCATAACGCGGCAACATATGCAATGTGTATAAAGAGGAACTTGAACACATGTAAGTAAAGCATAAGGCGACAACGTATGCAATGTGTATAAAGAGAACTTGAAGGGGCCGATTCAATTTTGAAGCATGGTAAAGACATGTTATTCGTGAAATTTGAAATGCAAAGCACTGCAACACAGTATAATTGAAGTGATTTGTGGAATTCACAAGATACGAAAAGGATACGGGAAGGGACGTTCCTCGCACGCATCGAGCATTGCTCATAGAAGATGCGGCTTGAGGTCAACTCGAAGGCCTACTAATGTTCCGAAAGGGCACTTCCTTGCACTGTCTTGAGTAATGAAGGTGCCAAGCCACATAGTTGACCCGAACAAGGGCGCGGGAGGTGTATTGGCCGCAAGGGGAGGTTACCGGTATCAATTCCGATACTCTGCTGCCCTGCTCTTCTTTTGCTTTACTTTTCTTTTTACTGGTAATTTAAGCACATTGCACTGCCTCAGGCAGGTTTTACTTTTTCAAAAGTGTGTATTTTTGCAAAACACATGAGGGAAATGAAACAGCTATTTTGTTCAAAAAGGTGTTACATTCGTGCTTTCTATGCATCGCATCGCATCGCATGGTATCACATAGCAATGTGAACGAAATTGAACTTGGTTTGAAAATCGAGCACTTGCATCGTAATAATCAGGTAGTGAACCGACTTACAACTCGATAAACAAAGAACTCGATTAGCTAGCCAAGAGCGAGTACAACTCAATAAGCAACACAAAGACTTAAGGAATGTGAAATACAACTCGATAAGCAAATTTACAACAACTCGATAAGCAAATGGGCGTGACGCCGCAAAAGTAATCATCGGAGGGCATTGGAAGTGGTGGTATTCCGCAAATCCTCAGCATGTTCAACACGTAAACAACTCAGGGAGCAAGAAGGAATACCACCGGCCACAGGGGAAAACCATCAGCCTCAAAAAGTGGCCATCGGCCAGCATCTTCGATAATCGGCCAAAAGTTGTGGTCGGTCGGCACTATACTTGGCCGGCCGGCCGGCCATAAATGGCAGAAACCAGCAGAATGCTGACATCTATCCTCCACTCAACCTTATCCCCTACAAAAGACTTCAGCTTCGTAGTTTTTCTTAATTCCACACTGATTTGCTCCAAATGGAAGAATTTCTTGCCCAAAATCTCACAGCTTAGATTGCCAACTTGGACGGCTCAGAAAAGCTGAACGTCCGGGGTTTCGGCATGAATGCACTATTCACGCTGAGTCGCACTCCGCTGCACTTTCCGTTTCTCCATGCCGTGGCAAGGTTTTGGAATCCGGTAACACATGTCTTTAGGTTTGGCGGGCAAGAGGTGTGTCCTACCTTCGAAGACTTTCAAGCTTTGATGGAATCTGAGTGCGATGAGGAAATCTTGCCTCAGCTTCGCTTTGGCCACGCCCAAGCCTTAGGGCGAATGTGTGGACTTACTATGCACGACGCTCGATCTTTGATTTGTAATGGAATGTTGGATATTCCGAGTTTGATTTGTCGGTTTTCTGATGTTGGTGACCGTAGTGACCATCATTGGCAAGGCTTTCGGCGACATGCCCTCTGTTTGTGCATGTTATCTCATTTCCTGTTTGTCTCGGACTTGGGAGGATTTAACGTCCGGTTGATCGAGATTGCCCAAGGCTTGAAAGAGGGCAAGAGCCGCGTTGCCATGACTCTGGCTGAGACATTGATGGGCTTAGACGCCTTCTATCGCCGAGAGACGACCAGATTTGCAGGGAGTCCACTACTACTGTAGGTAATGTTTCCCACCCAATCTTACATATGTATTGCTCACATCACTCAGCCCTCAGGCTCGGTTTTTCTCACAAAGCCCTTTTCTCACTTTTCTCTCGTCGTAAATCTCTCTATTCTTTATTATCTCATTTTTTAATCCCTTCCCAGGTGTGGTTGATGGACAAGTTGCAAGTTGTGGACTCTTGCCCAGCATACTCAGCTCGTGGTTACTTCTTCCGGCAACGCCTAGTCAATGCCCTTGATGAGGGATGGTGGTTCGATTAGATGTGTCGCTTGTCCGCAGACCGTATTGCTTGGCGGTGCCCTTGGCTTAACCTACCGACAATGGGCTATAGCATGTCCTGACAGACTGGGATTCAGTTGATTGGCTCTACTCACTGTGTGTTCTATTTCTCATTCTGGTTCCAGCGCTAGTTTGGCCATGATCAGACTTGCCCGGCAGAGGGGATAGAGTATCCAGCTGCATTCTTGGCCCGAGGTGCGCAGCTTGCTCGGCAGGCCACAGCGTGGAGGACTAGAGAGCTCCTGGCCCCCGCTCCTACTTTCAGTTGCACTTTGTCTGACGAGTGCATAGATTGGCTCAATGAAGAGGCGCAGATTGGGCCCAGCTTGGCATCAGAGGCTTCGACCAGCTCTAGAAGGGGGCGCAGGAGCACCTGACTCATCTATACCCTGGATTTATTGCTTTATTAGAACTTTCAAGTTTTCTTTATGAATGTAATAACAAAAAGCAACTTCAATTTGCATGTAAGAGCAGGAGAACTCTGTATTGAAATCAATGAAATTGAAGGTTGTGGGTACTGAAAATTTTCCGCTTTGGTCCAAAAATGGTCCTAGTTGTAAAAAGATTAATTTGAACAAAGTCAACTTTTATTAAAACTTTTCAAAACCATTTTCGATATGGATCAGAACTGGACATGCCTGAAATCTGTCACTGAGATGCACAACATCGGATTCCAGCAACTGGAAAGTTGCCCCTAGTTTGAATAGTATCGCGACACTGCATGGCAACGGAAAGTTGTCCCTAGCCTGAAAAGCACTGCACCGGAGATCATAACCGAACTCTTGAATGTTGAATGAACAAAGATGGCCGAGATAATCAAATGGACTAAGTTAATCGGGGAAAAGTTTATGGTTGAACTTCAGGATGAAGTTGCCTACTTATCCCAAAGATGGGAATCAAGCCTTATGTGGTTCAGGCTTGGGTTCACTCGAGTATTTTCACTCTCCTTTTACGCTCTAACTTTTGCCAAGGCCGCCCTTTGCGGGTTTTCAACCTTGCGAGCTTAGTTTTTATAATTTCAAATTTTTCCATGCTCTAACTTTTGCCTAGGTCGCCCTTTCGAGTTTTCGGCCTAACGAGCCTCTCAGGGGTAATATTTCTTCAACTTGTCCATGTTGATCGGTTGTGAAAACTCTAGGCTATCTAGATCCATCAGAACCACAGCTCCACCTGACCAAATAAACTTGATGATGTAGGGACCAGTCCAATTGGGTCTGAACTTGCCCCTAGGATCGTGGATGGGAGCTCGGTTGTCCTTGAGCACCAGATCTCCTTCCTTCAAATTCCTGGACTTAACCTTCTTGTTGAAAGCCCGGGCAATTCTATGATGATAACCTTGAACATGGTACAATGCTTTTAGTCTTCTCTTATCAAAGAGCATGAGTTCCTCAAATCTGCTCTGCTGTCAATCTGACACTCAGCTAGTACTCTCAAAGATGGAACCTCAATTTCAATGCATAGAACGACCTCTATCCTATAAACCAACGAATACGGAGTCGCCCCAGTAGAAGTTCTGATTGAAGTCCGGTAACCCCACAGAGCAAACGGCAGCTTATTTGGCGAGTCCCGTTAGGTTTCCACCATCTTCTGCAGTATGCGTTTGATATTCTTGTTGGCTGCCTCAACCGCTCCATTGGTTTGCGGCCGGTATGTGGATGACTTATGAAAAGCCACGTTGTATTTTTCTAACAAGTCAATCACTTCCTTCTTGAAGTGGGAACCGTTATCTGAAATGATCTCGTTCGGGACCCCGTAGCGACAGATGATGTTGTTTCTGATGAACTTTGCAACATGCGACGCCTCAACACCGCATAAGATTGGGCCTCAACCCACTTTGTGAAATAATCTATCGCAACCAGGATGAACTCATGCCCATTTGTCCCTTTCGGAGTAACAGCTCTGATCACATCAATTCCCCAAACCGAAAATGGCCATGGTAAAGTCATATTGTACAGCTTCGACGGCGGAATGTTTATGCGGTTTGCATGGATCTGACATTTGTGGCATCGCCAAACAAAACCGATACAATCCTCCTCCATGGTGGACCAGTAGTAACCCTGTCTGAGGATCTTCCTGGCTAGCATTACCCCGTTCATATGTGCACCGCATTCCCTTCCATGGATGGCCTCCATCAGGCGTTTTGATTCTTCAGCTTCAACACACAGCTTATGCATTCCCAGATGACCTCTTTTATATAATTTACCTTCGCAAATGATGAACTGAACGGCCATTCTTCTGATGCTCTTTTATCCTTGGCATTCCCCCTGGTGGATACGCCTCTTTCTCCAAGAAATTCCAAATATTGTAATACCAGGGATTCTCGTCCTGAACCTCATCTATGGCAGCAATTGATTCATATGCCGGCGCAAACTTTTGGTCAATGATGATCAGACGCAGCCGGACTCCAAACGGGATGTCTATCATGGAAGATAGAGTTGCTAGTGAATCTGCGAACCTATTGTTCTCTCTTACTAGATGAGTAAAGTTTAACTTCTCAAACCGAGGAATCAACAAGTCCAAGGTCTGGTGGTACATTATCATCTTTTCTTCTTTGACTTTCCAATCTCCTTTTGCTTGAGACACAACAAGGTTCGAGTCCCCGATGACGTCCAACCGGTTTGCCCCTAGTTCCAGGGCTGCTTCTAAACCGGCAATGCACGCCTCATATTCTGCTTCATTGTTTGAGACTTTGAATCGAAGTTTGAAGGCTAAAGGGATACGGGAATTGTCGGGTGCTATTAGCAACACCCCTATCCCATACCCGTACTGGTTTGACGCACCGTCAAAGAACATCATCCAAGTTTCATCTTCGATATGTAAAATGGTCTCATCTGGGAATAAGTACTCGACTGCTTCACCCCCTTCCACTGGATGATCAGCTAAAAATTCCGCCACTGCTCTTCCCTTGACTGACTTGTGCGTCACACATTTCAGATCGAATTCGGAAAGTAACAGCAACCAATGAGCCAGCCTACCCGTAAGTGCCGGTTTCTCGAAAAGATATTTGATGGGATCCAGTCGTGAAACCAACATTACAGAGTGAGCTAACAGGTAGTGCCGCAGCTTCCTGGTAGCCCATACCAAAGCTAGGCAAGCTTTCTCCAATGGCGTGTAACGAGTCTTATACTCTTGCATCTTCTTGCTCAGATAGTAGATGGCTCTTTCCACTTTGTCCTCTGATTCTTGCGCGAGCATACAACCCATTGTAGCTTCAGTTACTGAAAGATACAGAATCAACGACTTCCCCGGCTCAAGCGGTGATAGCACATGTGGGTTCTGTAAGTATTCCTTGATCTGTTCAAAAGTAGCTTGGCATCAGCCGTCTCACTGGAATTTCTTTCCTTTCTTCAGGAGGCCAAAAAATGGTTCACAAGTCAAGGTTAATTTCGAGATAAACCGTCTTATGAATTGCACTTTACCCAGAAAGCCTCGCACCTCCTTTTCAGTCCTTGGTGGTAGCATTTCTAAGATGGCCTTAATTTTGGAAGGGTCGACTTCGATACCTCTCTGTGTAATCAGAAACCCCAGCATATTTCCTGCTGTAACACCAAACGTACACTTCTGAGGATTCAGCCGCAACCGAAATTCTCTGATCCTTTGAAAGAACTTTTGCAAGGCGGTGTAGTGGCCCTTTCTTTCTTTGGATTTGACGATCATGTCGTCCACGTGCACCTCAACCTCTTTGTGGATCATGTCATGCAATATTGTGGTCGCAGCCCGTTGATATGTAGCTCCAGCATTCTTTAACCCAAACGGCATTACTCTGTAGCAGTATGTCCCCCACGGGGTGGTGAATGCAGTCTTTTCCCTGTCTTCAGGTGCCATCACTATCTAATTATAGCCTGAGAAGCCATCTATGAACGAAAGCCAAGCATACCCCGCTGTGAAGTCTACCAACTCATCAATATGGGGCAAGAGAAAGTCGTCCTTCGGACTGGCTCTGTTCAAGTCCCTCAAATCCACGCATACCCTGATCCTGCCATCCTTCTTCAGCACTGGAACGATATTAGCCAACCAATCAGATATTCGGACACCAGCAGGAAACCTGCGTCGATTTGCTTGGTGACCTCTTCCTTAATCTTGATGGCCTAGTCGGGGCGGATCCTTCTGAGTTTTTGCTTGATGGGTCGGGCGTCGGGGTCAAGAGGGATCCGGTGTTGTACAATCTCAGGATCGATTCCAGGCATGTCTTCGTAGGACCACGCGAAAACATCTTTGAAATCTTTTAATAAAGCGACTAAGCACTCGCGTTCCTCTGAAGACAACGTAGACCCGATCTGGACCAGCCGCGGGTCCTTCTCAGTACCGACATTCACAGTAGTGATTTCATCAACTAAAGGTTTAACAAACCTTTCCTGCTCTTGATCAATTAATCGTTACAAAATCGGAGGAATTTCTTCCTCATCGTTTTTGTCAAAATTTTGAAAGTCCTAATTCAAGCAATAAATCAAAGGCACAGAAAAGTACTCAGAAACCATATCCACATCATTCTCATTAAGTACTTCCAAACCGTCCGATTCTTCTGTTACAACAGACTCAAAAGAGAAAGAAAAAGACGACCTGGACAGGACTGTGGCATCTTGGTTATCACCCCCAGGAATACCGGACTCAGACTCAGTCAAGCTGGAACCTGATTCCGAC